>NC_079227.1:22749202-22805026 GCF_029633865.1 Lampris incognitus
TGTCTGTCTGTCTGTCTGTCTGTCTGTCTGTCTGTCTGTCTGTCTGTCTGTCTGTCTGTCTATCTATCTGTCTGTCTGTCTGTCTGTCTGTCTGTCTGTCTGTCTGTCTGTCTGTCTGTCTGTCTGTCTGTCTGTCTATCTATCTATCTATCTATCTATCTATCTATCTGTCTGTCTGTCTGTCTGTCTGTCTGTCTGTCTGCCGATTATCTCTCTGAGAGTCTGCATCTCTATATCTATCTCTCTCTCTCTCTCAATTCAACTCAATTCAATATGTGCTTTCTCTCTCTCTCTCTCTCTCCTCTCTCTCTCTCTCTCTCTCTCTCTCTCTCTCTCTCCTCGCTCTCTCTCTCTCTCTCTCTCTCTCTCACACACACACACACACAAGCCTTTTTGTATCGCCTGTCTCCCGTTGTGTTTCTCCTTCATGTAGCTGGGTGCTAACGGCAGGACGCTAATTCACACAGGAGCTGTCACCACCTTGTAGGATTCTGTGAGCATGAACGACAGCTGCTGGGCTTCACTTCGATGAGGCGGATGAGACTTGGGCCCTCTCGGCACCGATGGTAAATACACAGACAGAGTGCTTTTTTATTTTTTTATTTTTTTTAAGAAAAGATTTGGGAGAGATGAGCAGCACGCTTCCCATTTCTATGTCTAAAACATCTCCGATTCAGACAGCCTCCGAGTGTTTTTCACTTGTCTTTGCTATTGAGTGAGCCGGCGGAAGGTCATTAATAATCTTGTCTGATTTCATCTTACCCCAGAGCTCATGCTCACAGAAAACTAAGGGATAAAAATCAGCAGAGAAGTAATTTCTTACACCTTCTCTTTTGATGAATCTGATCATTTTTTCATCCGAAAGAGTTGGGAAACAACAACAGTGGCCCGTCACCTTTATCGACTTTGCGTGGAGCGAGTGGGAGTAGGTCACATCGATCCCTGGCAGCAGATCACCGCTGGGCCTGCGCCGACAGCTGGCCATGGTGTTTGTCTTCGTCTGCCACCAGTGCGCCAAAAGGGGGGGGGGGCTCATCGGATCCATGCCGTGTCCCCTTTTTAACTTTTAGTCTCCCAATTAAGTACCGCTGGTTTCTTAACGTGCGCTTGTCGGTTTTAAATGTGCCCTTCATAGTCTGCTCCTTAACTGAGCTGGTATTTTGCCAGCCGTTTTATTTAAAGCGCAGCGCGAGAGGCCGGTGTAAAATAACAGAGAGGGGTCATTCAGTTGCGGTAAGCTTGAGGCGTTGGGCTATTACCCACAATGCCCCTCACACAAATGTGATATGACTCACCGTCGTGGCAAACTCTACCATGTTAAAGTCTAAGTTCAAGGCTGACGAATCACAGCGATTTGAAACAAGGTTTCTAAAATCTACGTCTGTGCGGACATGTACTCTACAACTAAGAGCTTTAACAAGCTACATCTGTCTTCAGCGGTGCAGCCCCAAAATAATGATGAGCCTAGATCATTAAAACAAAAGAAAAAAAACAGAAATGTTGAAATACCAGAATATTGATTCAATCCATGCCTAGTGCTGCAGTGATCCTGCTTGGCGTCCCTTTTCTCGCCATCTCTAACTCTCAGTCATTGATGAGATGTTGCCGAGCAAAAGATTCCTGTCATTGGACCTGATAAATGCAACAACAGAACCAGAAGTGGCTTTGCTCCAGTAAATAAAACGTCTCTTCGACAGGAGGAAGAGAATCAATTGCTGTTAGTTTTCCTCTATAGGCACCGTGGAGACGTTGTGGCTCCAGGCATGGGGCAGTTATCAGCAAACACTTCAAATCAATAGTAGCAGAATTCAGACAATCACTCCAACTGTAACAGACAGTAGATGGGTAATAGTGCGTGTGTGTGTGTGTGTGTGTGTGTGTGTGTGTGTGTGTGTGTGTACCAGGTTTTTCTATCTTAACGGGGACATTTGGTCCCCAGAAAAAAACTGAAACCACCTACCTTTTGGGGACATTTTATGGGTCCCCATGAGGAAAGTGGTCTATTTGAGGGTTAAGGCTAGGTTTTAGAGTTAAAGTTAGAATTAGGATTAGGTTAAGGTAAGGGTTAAGGTTAGGCATGTAATTATGATGGTTAAGGTCAGGGTTAAGGGCTAGAGAATGAATGCAATCAATGTGGGTCCCCACAAGTATAGGGTGACATGATGTGTGTGTGTGTGTGTGTGTGTGTGTGTGTGTGTGTGTGTGTGTGTGTGTGTGTGTGTGTGTGTGTGTGTGTGTGTGTGTGGACATACACACAGGGTGTTGTGATGCGTCTAGTGCAGCAGTGTGTAGTTGGAGGGAAGGTGCATGTGTTCTTCCAACCCGCTTGTGTCCTTCCTGCCCTTAGCTTGCTGCCGCTGGCTAGCCTTTGTGGCGAATAGGGAAGCATCCTAGCGTGTAAGCCTTCCCTTGCCAGTACATAACCTCTCCTTCACCAAGACTCCTGCCAGGCCTCCCCGTGGCCACACATGGTAACTGGGGTCTTGCGGCCCCAGGCTAACTTGGCAGGGGATCTCGGAGCAGCAGTGGGCCCCAGAGATATGGTGTGCAGGCCCACCCTGGTGGACACGCCCTGGCACCTATCAAACACTGCCCCGCTGCCTTGTGGGTGAGTCTGGAAGACATAAGGCTAAGGGAGCTTACCCCAACAGAAAAGCAAGCTGTGGCGGCACGCTTCGAGGCGTTTCCGAAAAACTGGATTTCCGGCAGCCCCCTGCAGTTGTGTGGAGGTGCCGGTCGTCTAGGGATCCCCCTTGCCATCGGAACCATCTCCTCTACAATCAAGTCATGTGGCGTTGGGAGAAGCGCACCCCCCATGCCACCTTAAAAACCATCTCTGCACAGGTATCTTCTGCTATCTGAGTCCTCAAAGGACCCACAAATAGAAGAAGATGGTCATCATCGGGCACGATGGACAACCAGCAAGCAAGCGTGTGTGTGTGTGTGTGTGTGTGTGTGTGTGTGTGTGTGTGTGTGTGTGTGTGTGTGTCACACCCAGCCACACACACACACAAAGTGTGTAAATGTTGAAGACCCACAATCTGCAAAAATGAACGTGTACTTAATGTTAGTCTGCAGTTGCTGTTCCAGTTATTTTCCCATGGCTGGTTGCACTTGTGAACTGAATTTAAACTGGTTTTAAAGGGAGGTTCTGCCTCCATCTAATTAGCCTTTTATTATATTGTTTATCCAGCTCTGGTTATCCTTGAATATCTTTTGTTTTAATTCTTTATCTTACTATTTTAATAGTCTTATTGTTATTAAATCACTTTATCTTTCTTGTATCTCTCATTTAAGGTCTTTTTAAAACCTTTATATAAAGCGTCTTGAATTCTTTGTGTATTAAATGTGCGACTTCATAAAAAGGGATCCGATATCAATTTTCCTCTTTCTGAGAGCATTTCGCCATAAAGTTACCAGCAATAACATGTTAGCTGATAATGTTAAAATGATGACACGTTCAAGCAACGAATACAAGTTAGCAAACAATCTAGACCTGAACTCTGAGCTTCAAATTATTTGACTCACATTAGATCTACTTAATAGATTCTAATTCAAAGTCACAAAGGCAAGAGCAGTCAGTACACTGCTACTGTCTGAGGATTAGGAAGTCAGACACGCTAACAAGACCATTAAGTGTGGCAGTAAGTGGAAGCCTCAGGAAGCAGTGAGGGGAGCAGAAGCGTACTGGAAACATCAGGAGATCGTTGGGGTAGTCTGCCAAGGATGGCTAGGACTTGGAAACTACAATGCCAAGAGATGGAGTAAGGCCATTGCAAAGGCAAGAGAGGACTCGTCGTGCAGAGGGTCCGAGAAGCAATGGAAGAAGATCGCCACATAAAAGCAGTAGGGCTCGCCTGCCAGGGACAGTGGATGCAGTGCAACCAGGCACTCAAACAATCATTGTCTTGGAAGGAACTCTGGGATACCAACCAGGGCAAGTTGACCTTCCTCCTGCGTGCTGTGGCTGACCTCTTGCCAACTCAAAACAATCTAAAGATCTGGGGCAAAGAAGATGACCCATCCTGTAAGCAGTGTGGAGTAACCTTTTGCACCCTGAATCACATCTTGACTGGATGTCCCAAAGCACTGGGAGAAGGCCGATACAAGTGGAGGCATAACAAGGTCCTTACAGAAATTGCCAAATGGATGGAAATCCAGAGGGTCAAAGCCAAAAACACCAAGCATCACCACCCGAAGTTGTCAATTGCCAAAGAGAAGGAGATAAGACTCCTTGGGCAGGAACAACTGCCAAGAACCCATGCTTAATTTTACATTAAGCTTCCAACTGGGAGATGCAAGTGGAAACTGGGAGATGCAAGTGGACCCGAAGAAGAGACTTGTCTTTCCGGAAGAGGTGGCAATAACCTCACTCTGACCAGACATGGTTCTTCTATCCAGGAGCACAAAATCTGTCTTAGTAGCTGAACTCACGGTGTCCTGGGAGGACAGGCTGGCCATCTCTCACCAACAGAAGAAAGCCAAGTACCAGGATTTGATCAGTTAGGCTCTTGTCAAAGGATGGTACACAAACTTATTTCCCATCGAATTCGGCAGCTGTGGTTTCCTGGCAACACCAGTGTGCTATTTCCTACAGAAGATGGGTTTGGAACCCAAACAACTGAAGCAAGCCATTGGGGAGATAGCCATGGCAGCTGAAACCAGCTCAAGATGGTTGTGGTTGATGAGAGCCCGCAGTTGGAAACCTTCTGCAGGTGAAGGTTAATATGATCTTTGCTGCCTCACTCAGGTGAGGCTACAGGCTACAGGTGAAACACTTGTGACTCTGAGCTACCTATTGAAGATGCAGAAGGGTTCATCGCAATGTGAATGCTCTGACCACACTGCCATCAAGGAATACCATCAAGAGTAATAACATGCAACATCTTAAGTAGCTCCTGCAGTTTCTGCTTGTAGCAAAGCCTCTCTAATGTTTATTTCATTTGACAGAACTATTTAACATTAATCTTTTTAAACTATGATAAATGCCAACCTCTTCCAATTCCTCACCGTATACTGTACAGAAGCTACTGCTGTCGCTACCTTTTCAACAAGAAACCTGCGAACCTGCGACTCTGCATAGACCTAACATTGATGGATGAGAGCAGTTGTGGAGTTAAAATGACAAAATTTGTTTGAGATCACTAAAGATATTGGTAGGGACAACTCAGTAATCCCCGTCCATACTCAAATCCACGCCTGTGTGTGTGTGTGTGTAGGGGGGGCACTCCTAATAGAGAAACCAGAAACCACCTACCTTGTGGAGACATTTGATGTGTCCCCATGAGGAAAAGGGTCTATTTTAGGGTTAGGACTTGGGTTTAGAGTTAAGCTTAGGATAAGGTTAGGGTAAGGGTTAAGGTTAGGCATGTAGTTATGCTGGTTAGGGTTAAGGGCTAGAGAATGAATGTATTCAATGAGGGCTCCCCACAAGTATAGAGAAACATAGTGTGTGTGGCAGGTACAAGTATAAGAGTGTTTAGAGGACAAACTTGTGTGTAGAGGAAAACAGGATTCCTTTTAACCTTTTAATCTTCCTACCAAAAGCAGTGAAGGATGATGCATTTTACAAGGGGAGTGCATCTCACATGTCGACTCAGAGAAGAACTGCAGCCTACATGCATGAGATGTTGCGGAGTAGCAGGCGCTGTACTGCATGGTCTCAGCGGAGAGACCTGAAGGGCAGTCTTTTATGCTGCTTGATCCCTTTTCATGTTGTGAAATTAAGCTCAGAGTTTAAAACATATTTGGAAATACAATATTTAGCCTGCCTTGTGGGGCGTCTATGAGCCGTGACCTCTGTGTTTGTGTGTGTTTGTCTTGTCCAAGTACAACTACAATGCGTGATGGGTGTGGGCTGCTTCGGCAAGGAGTGAAATATGTGTACTTGAGCAGCAGTAGAGAGGGTGTGTGGGTTTTGTGTGTGTGTGTGTGTGTGTGTGTACTGCGTGCGTTTGACCTTAGCAACACTGACTGAGACGTGACTGGAACCTCACTAAGGCACTGTAAAATGCTATTAAGCAGACGGGCTTTGCTTGGCTCTTCACACCCAATTTCCTATCAAACGCACACACGCACACACTCTCGCATGGATGCCACTTTAAGACACGCACACACACACACACACACACACACACACACACACACACACACACACACACACGCACCTCTTCGTCTTCTTCTTAACCTAAATATTTTCTTAACAAACATTCTTGCCTGCCGCCTGTCCCTGAACCCTGCCCCTCCCATTCCTCATACTTCCAACTATTTGGCGGCATCACATCTGCGGTTGTCCTCGCTGTGCATGCATTGGCAGAATTAGCAGATGACTCCCCAAACTCATCAGAGCAAGATTGGTGCCATTTGCTGTACTGTCTGCCAGCCTATAATTCATGTATGAAGTATCCTCACTCCCCTTCACTCCTTATTCAACAGAGAGCTGCTTAGTGAGCGGATGGCAGGTGGGTCTGCAGACCGGAGGAGCAGGGGTCAGCTGAATGGTGTGACCACCAGAGAAAAAGGATAGGATGTGTGAGAGGAAGAGAGAGAGAGAGAGAGAGATGGGGAAAGGCGGTAAAAGACAGACGGATGGGGCGAGGGCAAATATAATTTACGGAGCATAATGAGACACGTTAATAGAAGGAGAGGGTATCAGGAACTCCGATGGAAGAAAAATCATAGAGAATCTTTGCATTTTTAACCAACGGCTGAAATGATATAATTTGTAAGACATTATATTCTGAGGGTAGCCCTATTTAATTTGTCTATTGTGTTCTTCTTGTCAAGTGTGCTCGATGGTGACTATGCATAAGAGAGCTGCTTATTTGCAAGGCTGGAAGGAGAGCTATAACAGAGATAAGAAGAGGACAAATTAGGTTTCAACACTGGGAGAGAAATGAGGTTGAGAGAAAAGACAGCTCAAGAACCGACACCACAAAATAAATGTTAAGCTAATTAAGAAATTCTTTGAAAAAGTCAGAAGCGATGGTGGTTTTGAATAAGTGCAGTATAATAAGTGTGTTTTTGTTTTGTTTTCTTTTCGAAAAAAGTCTACACAGCGAGCACATTGACTGTAGGTATAATTGGCCTAGAGGAGTAGCAAACCATATGCTCGTTGCCTTGAGCTTAGCTACTGGTCAAGTCAGGTCAAAGGTAATTTTCAGATTCCGTAATTTCGTCATATGAACAGGAGTGCAATCACTGCCAAAGAGGCATATTGTTGACTCCTCCGCGCAAATCCCACTTCAGTGTGTTGCCAGACCCTTAGAAATGGTTTGTTTAAAACATATGAAAAACAGCAGACGGCCAGAGTGAATGATAGCGGCACCCCTCTTCACAGCACACAAACATGACATCAAATCATTTATTCCAGTCCTTTTGTTCCAATTTATGGCATTGAGTTTGCGTGAGTTTTGTTTTTTATTGAATCTCAACAAAATGCCTCAGGGGGAAAACAACAACAACAGTGTTTTGGGTGAAGGGTGTATAGAATAGGAGTGCATTTTACTTTCCTTTCTCTCCCTCAAACTTCTTTCTTTTATTCTCTCTTTCACTCTTTCACCCTTGTATTTATTACAGTGCAGTGGAAGAGGGTGTTGGAGTCCGGGCCGGATTACCTAGCCATTTTGCTATGCTGGGGGCGGGGGGGGGGCACCAAATGATTAAGACAACGACTAGACGTACATGTTTAAAATATACTTTAAAATATTTGTCATGTTTTCTACAGTTGCTTCCGCTGCTGTCTGTCTTGCAGCATCACGGAAGCGTGGAGGGCGGTGAGGAGAGAGAGACGCCCAATGGCTGCTGGGATAGGCTCCAGCATCCCCGCGACCCCGAGAGCAGGATAAGCGGTTTGGATAATGGATGGATGAATAGTGCAGTGCCCGTTTGGGTGTAATCCCCCCTATGACCACAGTGTTGGTTGCAATGGCAGTGTGGCGCTGTTCCTCCGGTCGTCACGGGACAGAGGCAGACAGCCGAGAGAGTCCTTCCATTTTAGTTAGATAGAAGAAGCACACTTTACTGACAATAGAAAATATGTTCAAAGGCCATTTTGCCCATCCAACCTCCTGTGTGGGATAAGTACAATAAGTGCTTTTTTTTTTACAATGGCAAGGGGGAAAATAAAGTCCTTTATAAATGTTGTATCTGCCGTTTCTGACCAGAAAAATGAAAAATGCCCTGTCGTTTGTGGGTTTTTGAAATGAGTAAATATTCTGTTTTCATCTCTTTAATTTCTCTTTCTGAGAACAACAAAACAACAATAATTTCTAATAACTGCATCCATCCATTATCCAAACCGCTTATCCTGCTCTCAGGGTCACTAGAGCCTATTCCAACAGTCATTGGGCAGTAAGCGGGGAGACACCCTGGACAGGCCGCCAGCCCCCCCCCCCCCCCCCCCCACACACACACACACACACAGCTAGCGACAATTTAGTATGTCCGATTCACCTGACCTGCATGTCTTTGGGAGGAAACTGGAGCACCTGGAGGAAGCCCACACAGAGGACATGCAAACTCCACACAGAGGACAACCCGGGATGACCCCCAAGGTTGGACTACCCCAGGGCTCGAACCCAGGACCTTCTTGCTGTGAGGTGACTGCGCTGGTAAGCTTACATTAAGTTACTCATATGTGCACGCTCACACATCAAAGGCCAGAGACACAAGAGACGAATGCATTCATAAACATACACAGGTAAAAGACATACATATTTATACATATAACAACCCAAATATCTACTCGGTGGCGAATAAAAGAAAATGAAGAAAAAAATGTCATTAGGAATGTTTGGAGATGAGTAAAACCTTTAACAGTCAACACAACTGCCCATATCCTACACATTGCAATACGTCATCTCAATGTGCTATTCCCTATACCGCCACATCACCTCACCTGGCGCTCTATGACCATTCAGCTGTTGAAATGGTTGCTTACAACAGTCGTTATTGGAATTGCCTTATGTGGGAAATGGGTGTGATGAGTTTTTTAGATATACTCTGTGATGGTTTTGCATAAAGGCCTCACACACTTGCACTTGATTGGTATGGAAAGTGTATTATTACCAAAGGGTGCATGTAACCTGTTGCTAAGTTAATGGCCGACAGTCAGGGTAAGCTGTGCCACAGTTAACAAAGTATGTCAATGCTATACTTGCTGTTAAACGTGCTCGAATAAATGAGAAAAAACTTCATTTAGCAGGTTTCTTATTCTCTTGGATGAGAATACACAACAACTGGCGAAAAGGATGGGATCTCTTTATTTAGCACCTGTGGGTAGCTCCCATGGTTAGCAAAAGAAAGTTACTGGCTAACAAGCTAACGGCAGAAGTGGAAAATGGTGCTGTATAGCAATGAAACAGGCCTAGTTTTCGAAAGAAACAGTAGAATATTTTGAAACCTGAGGAGAGGCCCCAACACTTTTTTAGAGGTAAATGGCATTAAAGAAGAAGAGAAACGATTTGTTTTTCTGTCCATAGTCAGACCAAAGACCTTTGCTTTAATAAAAGACTTAGTAGTGCCTATTAAGCCAGGCGAGCCAAGCTTGTTAAAAGCTATGAGAGACTTTTATTACCCCAAAAAGAATGCACTGGCTGAAAGTCAAGTCAGTTTTATTTGTGAAGCCCAATATCACAAATTAAAAATTTGCCTCAGTGGGCTTTACAGCAACACAACATCCTGTCCTTAGACCTTTGCATTGGATAAGGAACAACTCCCAAAAACAACCCTTTAAAAAATAGGAAGAAACCTCAAGGAGAGGAACAGAGGGGGGATCTCTCTCCCAAGACGGACAGAGATGCAATGGATGTTGTGCGTACTCAATTTACAGAATACAACATTGAAAGAATTGGCATGAACAGAATTGTAATGGAATTATAAAATATATGAAGAATATGAAGGGGAGGATGCCAAGCAGTGTCCAGACGCCACCGGAACAGCCCAGGACCCGAGCCACGTGACCACCATCACCATGTACCAAAGAAGAAAAAAAACCATTAGTCACACATCTGAGTGAGAGAAGGATATAACATTGAAACAGGATAACAAAATTATATGGACTTATAAGATATCTAAAAGAAAAGTGTGATGAGGAGGATGCCAAGCAGTGTGCAGGTGGTGACCACCACCACCATAGAGACCTGGGAGGAGGACAGACTGCATGTGCACACAGGGGAGACTCACCTCACACCATTCACACACACACACACAGAAGAAGAAAAAGGAGAAGACATCATTCAGAGAGAGAGAAAAGATGTGAGAGAAGAGAACACTGCGATAGTCAATAATCTATATGATCTCGTCAGCAGCACAGTGGTTGGTGAATTCATTGAGACAAAAACGACCCACCATGCAGTGCAGGTTGTGACGCTTCACTAAATTAAAGGCAACTAATTCTAGGTTAAGGTAAAATGATGAGCTTTAAGTTTGGATTTAAAGGACTCAACAGACTGATTATCTGATGGCAGCAGGCAGGTTATTCCACAAGAACGGGGCCCGATAGGAGGAGTTCCTGCCACCAGCTGACTTCTTTTTAACTTTGGGTACACACAGGAGCCCTGTGTTTTGAGAGCGAAGAGCTTGTGATGGAATGTACAGTTTAAGGAGATCAGACAGGTATGATGCGGGAAGACCATTTAGGATTTTGTAAGTCAGCAGAAACACCTTGAAGTCTGATCTAATATGGAGAGGAAGCCAGTGAAGGGAGGCAAGAATTGGTGTGATATGGTCAAATGTTCTAATTTTAGTTAGGATTCTAGCTGCAGCATTCTGAACCATCTGAAGACTTTTAGTACTAGCATGGCGCAGACCTGAAAACAGAATATTACAATAATCAAGTCTGAGTGAAACAAATGCATGTATTAGTCTCTGCATCAGCCATGGACAGGAAAGAGTGAATCTTAGCTGTTACATAAGTGAAATAAAAGCAGTCTTGGTAATTTCTTTAATGTGCTTATCAAAGGAAAAGCTGGGATCAAACGTAACACCAAGATTTTTGGCTGCTACACTTTATGAAATCACAGAGTTGTTGATTGTTATTGTTTCTTGATCAAATTGATCAAAGATACACATTTTGAAACCATAAGCAGCTACAGAGTGTGACAATGGTGAGGTGTGCGGTTGGAATGACAGACGGGTTCAAGGTGGAGGTGGGATTACATCAAGGATCGGCTCTGAGCCCTTTCTTGTTTGCAATGGTGATGGACATGTTGACGGACGAGATCAGGCAGGAGTCTCCGTGGACTATGATGTTCACAGATGACATTGTGATCTGTAGCGAGAGTAGGGTGCAGGTTGAGGAGAGCCTGGAGAGGTGGAGTTATGCACTGGAGAGAAGAGGAATAAAAGTCAGTGGGAGCAAGATGGAATACCTATGCGTGAATGAGAGGGAGGACAGTAGAATGGTCAGGATACAAGGAGTAGAGGTGACGAAGGCGTATGAGTTTAAATGTGTGTCCAAAGTAATGGGGAGTGCAGGAGAGAGGTGAAGAAGAGAGTGCAGGCAGAGTGGAGTGGGTGGAGAAGAGTGTCAGGAGTGATTTGTGACAGAAGGGTACCAGCAAGAGTTAAAGGGAAGGTTTACAGGATGGTTGTGAGACCAGCTATGTTATATGGTTTGGAGACAGTGGCACTGATGAAAAGACAGGAGGCAGGGCTGGAGGTGGCAGAGTTGAAGATGCTAAGATTTTCATTGGGAGCGACGAAGAAGGACAGGATTAGGAACCAGGATATTAGAGGGACAGCTCAGGTTGGACAGTATGGAGACTAAGCAAGAGAGGCAAGATTGAAATGGTTTGGACATGTGTGGAGGAGAGATGCTGGGTATATTGGGAGAAGGATTCTGAATATGGAGCTTCCAAGGAAGAGGAAAAGAGGAAGGCCAAAGAGGAGGTTTATGGATGTGGTGAGAGAGGACATGCAGGTGGCTGGTGTGACAGAGGAAGATGCAGAGGACAGGAAGAAATGGAAACGGATGATCCACTGTGGCGACCCCTAACGGGAGCAGCCGGAAGTAGTATTACTACTAGTAGTAGTAATAATAATAAATAAATCTTATATAGCGCTTTTCTAACACTCAAAGTGGCTTTACAATAAACGGGGTGAAACAAGACAACAGTTAAACATAACACAGACACACAGGGGTGGATGGGAAGGGGGGGCCTTGAGATGGAGATGCAGCAGCCACACACGACGCCAGCAGTACCCTCCCACTTAAACACATACAAAAGGGCAAGAAAAACAAAAACAACACAGTAGACGTTGATTTTCTGTCGGGGTTTACTCCCATAGCCCTTTCCTCTGCCAAGGTATCCACTAGGCAGTGGCACTATTTGTTTGTTGTCCTTTTTTCTCCTTTTACAGCCCTGTCTGATTGTGCTATTTTGATCCACTATGGGTTGATTATATGCTCATCTTACTGTTGTATCTGTCATTTTTGTATGCAGAATTATATATTGAATGTTAATTGCTTATATGATTCATGTTAATACATAGACCACATGCATAACCATTTCACTCAACGCTGGCACTGCTGGTCTATTAGAAGCCCACTTCCTACTGGTTCTTATCACATCCATCCATTCATGAATGTATAAAATCAGAACAGAGGCAAAATGTTCAATATATGGAGGATGTCTGAGGACCGAAACTTTCCCTTATTGTCACAACACTGTAGTCATTTTTGCACTATGTTAATATCTTAGCCTTTTCTGCATCTGACTAGTGTCCAGATGATTTATTTTTACTCAAGTGTGGTTTCTTTTCTCATTTAACTTTAACACTAGAACAACCAAGACTGTCATTTTGATGGTTTTGGATTGTCAAATTTTAATAACTGTGGAAAAAAAAATAAAACGATACAGACCTGCCGTTCCCCGAATGCTTCTGAAATTGCATATATTTGCATGAAAATTAGTTTTATATCAATTGCACAAAAAAAGTTATAAACTCTACCTGAAACAACGGCTCGTGATTTGCGTGTGATCGTGCGCGTCATGTCAGTATTTATGACGTGTGTTGGTCGCATCATGTGCTTGGTGACGTTAGTGTGTTTCTGTGGCAGAGCAATGATAGAGACACACAAGCGTTCTTCAGTGCCGAGCAATGGTCTAAACCTGATTTCTGATTATTGCCAACATGTCTGGTCACAGACGCCGTTACAGACGCAGCATGACCACCACCGACGTGTTGCAGTGTTTACAGGCGTTGGGCAGCAGCGATTTTAAATTGTTTGAAAAATAGTATTATAATTGTTAAAATGTTAATTTTGGAGTCAGTCGTTTCCTAACAGACATACTAACATATGCAATGCATTAATATCTCAACTGGGTATTTATGTTGACAGAATATAGTGTAGCAAATTCGGGGGGCAGTCCGGGAACCGCCACAGCCGAGACGCGAACCCGTGTCTCCCACTCCACAAGCGACAACATTAACCAGTCGACTAAAGGGTCTGACCCGTTAGTCAAGGGCCAACGTGTCTACTTATCCATGCACGTTACAATAGTTTAAAAACCGGCAGTCATCGCCCATGGTCGTTTTATGTAGGAGTTAAATCCCGGGCCTTCCAGTTGTAGTAGTAGTACTAGTAGTAGTAGTAGTAGAAGTAGAAGCAGCTACAGAGTACATTGCTATATAAAAAGGGTCCGCCGCCAAGTTCAGTTTTGGCGACACGCTGGAAGAACAGCTACGTGACCAGTTCATATGCGGCATTGGCAGCACGGAGTCGTGCAGCAAACTTTTAAACACAGTCTGTGAGGAAATCTTAACTTGGGCGAAAATTCTCGAGGTCACCAACAACTTTGAGTGCACCATGGTCGGCATATTGTAACGATCCCGGATGAATAGGCTCGGTAGCCCTTGGCTAACGGGTCGGACCCTTTAATCGACTGATTAATGTCGACTAAATTCAGATTAATTCTGATTAACGTCGACTGATTAAGCGCTTAACCGAGTTCGCGTCCCGGCTGTGAGCTGGTCCGGCCGGGCTGCCCCCCGAATTCGCTACATTGGTGTCAGAAGTGGGATGGTGAGATCGTGACGGACCGTGAGGCCATCGGAAGCGTTTCCCGAAGGAGGGGGGTACTGTAACGTACACGAATAAGCAGGCTCGACTGGCCTGTGAATGTTCTCATTCATCCAGGTCATGGTTATCCAAAGGAGTTGAATCAAGTGCAACTGGACTTGGTATATATTGAACTTTGTATATTTGTTGCGTTGTGTACTCTACTTCCAGTCAACCATTAAACGGAGTGGAACTAAGCACCCTCTTCAGCGTGGTGATTGGAGGAGGAGCTGTCTATCTGACAGTTTATGCAGGGCGTATGGGGATGGCAGAATAGTAAGTATGTAAGATCATATCGTGTGATGGTTAGGTGTAATGGGGTGAAAATATGCATGGAGGTAGATACCGGTGCCATTATGTCAGTGATTTGCGAGTCTGTATCGTTCAAAGTTTAGCAAGGTAAAGCTAAAACCATGTAATGTTGTGTTTAAGATGTACACAGACCAGCCATTAGACTTAATGGGCAAAATGGATGTCAATGTTGAATGTGGTAAGCAACAGCTACTGCTAACATTGCTAGTTACCCGAGGTAAAGGCCAGGCTCCAACGGGTCATACCTAGATCCAAAGGATCAAACTAGATTGGCAAAACGTAAACTGGATAGACGATCCTGATGAGAATTGTGTTTAGAGTACCAGGAAGTCTTCAGCACAGATTTGGGGCACATTAAGGGAGCGAAAGTTAAATTGTATGTATCCTCGGAAGCAACACCAAGATTTTCTAGGCCTCGTCCCGTGCTTTACGAGTTACGAGAAGCCGTAGATAGGCAATTGAATGAACTACAGCAGCAAGGGGTAATTTCGCTAGTTCAATATAGTTAGTGGGCCGCACCTATAGTGTCCATACCAAAGAAGGATAGATCAGTTCACATTTGTGGCGATTATAAAGTTATTATCAGTCCCCCAGCAAACAAAAAACGTCCCCAGCACGTCCCCTAAAGGTCCTCTCCGAACGTCCGGTAGATGTCATTATGTAGTGTTATCATTACATCACGGGGACGTTATTGTGAGACGTTCAAAGAACATCCCACAACATCCCCGTGGTCTCAAAGACTTTTCCCCTAATGTCCCTGTAATGTCCTCGGGACGTTCCGTGATAACGTCCCCGGGACGTTTAGAGGACTTTCCCCTAACACTCCTGTAATGTCCTTGGGACGCTACAGGGACATCCCGCAATAATCCCGGGGACATCAGGAGGACTTTTCCCCAAACGTCCCTGTAATGCCTGTAATGTCCTCGGGACATTACAGGGACGTCCCATGATAATGTCCCCATGACGAAATGATAACCCTACCTAATGACATTTACCGGACGTTCGGAGAAGACCTTTAGGGGACGTGCTGGAGACGGGTTTTGTTTGCTGGGCCATGGTTGGACATGGACCAGTATCCACAATCCAAAACACAGGATTTGTTTTCAGAGCTAGCAGGAGATAAACGTTTTACTAAGCTAGATTTAACACAAGTGTATAAGCAGCTCGAATTAGATGACCATAGCAAGTCGTATCTGACAATTAACACTCCTAAAGGGTTGTTTAAAACTGTTTGCCATATGGGCTCGCCAGCGTGCCTGCCATTTTTCAGCGCACCCGTGGGCACGGCACTAACTGGGGCTAGGGGGCTATAGCCACGTCACAAATCTGTGTAGCCCCAGTTAAGCCCCCTCAGACGGCCAACTCGCCCCATTGCGATGGACCGTGTTCTGATAAAGAGAAAAGTGCAAGTAGGAAATGAAAATCTAGTCTCTGAGGGGGACAAAGAAGAAGAGGGAGATAAAGATGAGTCAGAGAGAGAAACTCTTTAGCCGCGACGTTAGGGAGCACCAGAGTAGTTCATTGCTGCTAGCTGCTCCACAGCCACCGTTAGCTGCACTGTTAGCACAGTTGCAACTCCCTCTGATTTAAGCCAGTCACCTGTTGAAGAACCAAGGCACCTTCTTCTTTGGCCTTATCCAGCCACAAAAGTTGGACAGCAAGATTGCTACTTCAATTATAGATGCTATGAGGATTACAAATGGCTGGAATATTCTATTGCAAAGGACCATGCTTTCTGCTTTGCATGCAGCCACTTTCAACGTCCAGGAAACCGTGGAGAGAAGGTGGCATTTACCCACGATGGATACCAGAACTGGAAGAATGCTAGTGTTGAGCATAAATATGCAATGACAGCATGGAATGAGTGGACTATTCAGAAAGAGTCTGGCTTAACGATATGCAAAGCTCTGAGTGATGGACATTCAAAAATAGTCCGAGAGAACAGAGAGTATATGAGAGCAGTTGTGGAGTCGTTGCGTTACACTGCATACCAGGGACTTTCACAGAGAGGAGACATAGAAAACAGCATGGCTGTCGCATGTATATTGTCGGCCTACAAGTTATTTTTGTTTGCAATAGAAATATAATCACTAAGATTGTGATGTGATATGTGTTCGTTTTACAAGTGTGTGCACAGTTAACAGGCATAAGCTAAATAGATTGCACTTCTCGTTGCGACTGCACTTTGGATGTTATTAATTTCATGTCTGACATTGTGATAGCTATTTCATCTAAACATTGTTACCAATGCACAGTTTTCTGATTATGCATATGGACTGAATAAGTGCACTTGTTGTTGTTGCTGGGTGACTGTTGCAGTTAGAAAAGCGCTATATAAAATGCAACTTGATTGCTTGATTGATTGTTGTTGTCGCATTACATGACAATACGGGCTATTTATAATGGGAGTAATGTTATTTAGCATGATATGTTGCATCAGGATGTGAGTTGCATTCAGATTTGAGCATCAGTGTAAGGACTAGTATGGCATTTGTTGGCCCATGTCCTATCTATGGTGTAAAGTTTTTCGGTTGGGTCTTACATCTTTCTGTAGTATGTGTGTTAAACCTGTACTTTGGTTACAAGTTTATGTAAATCTATGGTCTTTAGACCCATAGTAAATTTCCATTGTTTTTTTTTAATGTGTAAAGTTGCGGGGACGCTTCAAGTGTGGTCACCCTAAGGCACCAAACTGTGTTAATCCGGGCCTGGTTGGAGTGATGAGTGTGGTGAGCCTATCCCTCATTACAGCCTTGAAGGGAGAGCAAATGGACAGCATGGCCACACTGACTTTACTAAACACACAAAGGACAATGCTGTCGGGGACTGTAAGTAACTATGGTTGCCAGAAGAAGTCTGGTTCCATGCTTAAACTTGCTGGGCTTCAACATTCAAATCTATTCACGTTTACTTAAACCCCCGCAGCATAAAAGATGAAGGCAACAGAAGACTGGAAAATGGCAAATATGACAATGGGAACAAACCTAGCAATGAAAGTCAACAAAGTGAAATGCATTATGCTTGTTATTGTTATGATTAATGATAACTATTCTCACACATTCTAATTTGTTTTTAGCAAATTCAGCATCTGCTTTGTTTCAAACAAGCTTACCTCAATTCCTTATGCAAGACTATAGAGACACGTAACTGAAGTGGCAACACTTCACACACCTACCCAGATTTGTGGGTAGGTTCAAGGCAAATCACAATTTGAATCTTGATCTCCGGTTTCTATCAAGCTTACTCAACGTGAGCTCCAAAGGTGCAAATAAGAAAAGGTAATGGAAATGCAAAATGTAAAAAAAAGAATCTTAAATACATTTGATACAGGCTTATGGATGCAAATGACTTACGTTTTATTTTTCCCAACCTTTTAAAAGGCCTGCTTAAAACATGACTCATAGTTGAATATGTTATACCAGTTATGAATTAAAAATGTCTAGCCCAAGTCTTTAACTTGATTCAATCTTTCACCTAAATCCCAGACACCAGTGTCATCATACAGCTCATTTGTTAACACTGTAAATGTGTGTGTGTGTGTGTGTGGGGGGGGGGCATATTTCTACACAGTTTAGTTTGTGCGGGGAAAAGGATTACTTAAAAGAAAGGAAAAGGGAAATTGCCACCCTTCTTTGTCAGCTAATTCAAAGTATGTACCTCCTGTGTGCCGCCACTTCTCCGACAGCTGATGAAGGTGTCTTGGAAAGAAAGTACAGTGCTCCTTTCATGAAAATGTGCTGCAATCAGTTCAGCATCCATTTAACAGTTGTCTTCATCACCTATTTTTACTCTCTGCTGTCCACTGCTACACATCATTTGCTGTTAAAGCAGCTTGGGATTTGAAAAGAGGAAGCGGTATCACATGTGGCGGTGTGTCTTGGAATATTTGTCATGCCTTCCCGTTTTCCTTCGATCTGCTCATACAACACTTTGAGACTGCTGACAGCCATTCACATGACCTTGTACTTATTCAGCAGGAGACATGATCATTATCCTTTACACATCACGATTCAGTTCCAGACTAACAACGAAACAAAAGTGCGTGTTGAAAAAGAGACATTGAAACTGCATCATGAGGAGCGCCCGGGTAGCGTAGCGGTCTATTCTGTTGCCTACCAACACGGGGATCGCCGGTTTGAATCCCCGTGTTACCTCCGGCTTGGTCAGCCGGCCCCTGCAGATACAATTGGCCGTGTCTGTGGGTGGGAAGCTGGATGTGGGTGTGTGTCCTGGTCGCTGCACTAGCGCCTCCTCTGGTTGGTCAAGGCGTCTGTTCAGGGGGGAGGAGGAATTGGGGGGGGGGGTAGTGTGTTCCTCCCACGTGCTATGTCCCCCTGGTGAAACCCCTCACTGCTAGCTGAAAAGAAGCAGCTGGTGACGTCACATGTACCGGAGGAGGCATGTGGTAGTCTGCAGCCCTCCCCGGATCAGCAGAGGGGGTGGAGCAGCGACTGGGACGGCTAGATACAGTTGGGGAGAAAAGGGGGGTGGGGGTTGGAGACTCCAAAAAAAAATGCATCATGAGATAGCAACACATAGCCACAATGATAAAGACAGAGTCTTTCACACAGTCTGAAAGGATTCACGGCTCGTGGTTAGGGTATCCCAAGAAAAAATATTAGGCATCAATATTGTTGGGAAAAAAAAGGTACTGCAGTATTGCAGCCTTACATAGTGTCATAAAACAAAGTTTTATTTTAAAAGTAGCTTTTCCTCGCTTCTCCTTTTGAGGTTTGACCCTCAAACTTGTAGAATTTTTTTAAATTTTTTTAAAATAAGTGCTGTACAAAAATAGCATCGCCTGCAAGTGTGTGTGCTGACAGAGTGCAGGGGCCACTGCGGTCACAGCAGCGTATTGCAACTTTCTTCTGTTTCTTTCATCAGTGCCTCTCTCAACACATCTAACTCAATGCATCCTTCCAACACATTAGAGGCCGTTTCACAGAGAGATGAATACGGGTTGTTTTCAAGTGGATTAAGAGGTGAACTGGGCGCTGTTTTACTAAAAATAAATTAATTAGTATGCTTGGGGAAAATGTATGATAATCTTCAGAGAAACGCCATCACTCGCACAAATGAACAAGTCACACAAACACACACACACACACACACACACATTCAGTTTGGAATCAAACAAGGCGATTTCTGCATGGCTGGCAAAAGCCGTTTCTTTGCAAATTCATGCTAATTCCATGAAAATGACTTAATCAGTGTTGAAAAAAGTGCAGCTTAAATCAGCCAATGAGGAAATGGAAGGCCGTAATGTGCAGTTCATAGTTTACGATCCCTAGACTGTGCAAATGAATCACATATACAGTTATCCTAATTGTTCTGGCAGATCCAGCAAACGTTTGCGAAATAATCACAACCAAATTGAACACACATACAGACACACACACAGACACACAGACACGCACACAGCTACGAGAGTGATTCAGTTCCTCTTCTACCCTCTTGAAAAAGGTGTCTTGACAACAGAAATTGGAGATAAGAGTGGATAAGAGGGAAGAAAATGAAATGAAAGTTGGAGATGTGCCATCGTCGTCGGAAACAATATTGCGGAGTGTTAACACGGCACACAGCTCTCCGCCCACCCACCCACCACACCTGGACCCCCAGAAACGCCAGCACACCCACACCCTCGGCGCGGGTAAACACACGCAGATGGCTGGCCACATACCTCCCGCCACATGCCTACATTTGCTCGAGAATAAAAGATGAGTAATTAAATGTGCAACATTCATTAAACTATCTGTGATTGGTTGTTATTTGTGTGTGGCACTCCGCCGTAATTATCGTGCAGCGGAGGAGAGGAAGTGGCCTCGCAGGGAGCTGCATCTGTGTTCTCTGGATGCTTATGGCGGCGGCGGCGGCGGCGGCGGGGGGGGGGATGGACAAAGACAGCACGGCATCAGGCAAGGAAGACAAACAAACGACAAATCAAGGATTATTGTGCCACACACACACAAACATATATTTAAACAAAGAGTTGTGTGTGCCCGATGTGCAAACACAACAATTATCCAAACAGCCTTATCAGCACCGTACACAGCAGAATGCAGGAACCACACTTGGCTTTTTTTCCCCACCTCTCTCTCTCTCTCTCTCTCTCTCTCTCTCTCTCTCTCTCTCTCTCTCTCTCTCTCTCTCTCTCTCTCTCTCTCTCTCTCTCTCTCTCTCTCTCTCTCTCTCTCTCTCTCTCTCTCTCTCTCTCTCTCTCTCTCTCTCTCTCTCTCTCTCTCTCCCCTTCCCTCCTCCTGGCCTTGATGTATTTGAAAATGCACATTCAGACCATGGGAAAGGTGTGTTTCAAGTTGAATGGACATGGTGCTTTTATTGTGGACATCCTGCTTCAGGAGGTGGACTTTCCATTTGATGTAAAAAAAAAAGAAAAAAAAGATCCTCTCCAGCACTTTAGCGGTAATTGAAAAGCTCTCGTCTAAACGTGACTTTTGCCGAAATCCGTGAGCTATTGAAATGAGTAAGAGATGGAGGTAAAGTAAACCCTGTGGGCCTCGGTCCTTGTGACAAAACAATCGATTTCCAGTTGCTCAAAATCTACGTAAATGCTTTTCTTTATTTTCCACTCTCCCGAAATGGGAAAATACAATAATTAATCAGCCCCGTTGTGCCCCACCACTGCCCCTCTTTCATTAAGCACCAAGCCAAATGTCTCTGGCAAATTGAGAGGCATCTTTGGCTGAAACCAATCCAGCTTTTGCAATGATGGCCTGAGGTACCCAAAAAGTTGGGGGTGGGGTGGGGGGGGGGGTAATAATGCTGATAAAAAGATATTCGTCATAGGGAAGTGTCTTGCAAGGCATTTCAACCTGTTGCGTGCCGCTATGAATTCTTTTAATTTAATTTCAGTTATTGGGGCTGTCCTGATTCTCCTCATTATGATTCTCCATTCTACACCGTAAGGACACCAGCACTCGTTAATCCTGCCTGCCTTCTTCCTGTTGCACAATGTGCCATCACAGAGTGTGCGTAGACACTAGCTAGAGACATGGATAGATAGATAGATAGATAGATAGATAGATAGATAGATAGATAGATAGATAGATAGATAGATAGATAGATAGATAGATAGATAGACGGACGGACGGACGGACGGACGGACGGACGGATAGATGGATGGATGAATGGATTTACAGCCTTTATTCATGCAGGGAAAACCAAGAAAAGTGCCCACTCTTTTACATGGATTCCTCAAATACATTTGAGATAAAAATGTATTTTAAAAATGAATGCAACCTAATGTATCAGACAACCCATAGAGCATAATAAAGATGACATAAAAAAGGGGTGGATAAATGTTTCATCAAACCAACGCTGCAGTATGGTGGCGGCGTGCGTGGGAAAGAGTGAGGGCGAGTCCATTTTGTCTCACACAGCTAGTGAAAGACAGGAGTCTGAACAGAGGAGCCAAGCTGATGTGTTGTCAGCGGGACCCGTAACCTGGCTGAGGTAGAGTAGAGAAAAAGAGGGAGAGAAAGAGGGAGATGCAGCAAAGGAGCCCTTTTTCTATGCCTGTTGTCAATTAAAGCAAGCAGCTCTGCACCTGCATGCGGATGCCAGGCTGGTGCTTCCAGCCGGTGTTCGCCCCAGCGCCAGGCCTGCTGTCCATCCAGCCTTTAATGAGGGGCTTTGTGTGGATAAAGGGGGCTGGCACGTACACTCGGGCACCCATACATGGCAATTAGGCCCAGCCGATCCTCTGGAGATGGTGCGCTCCCTCCGCCTGCCTCTCTCTCTCTCTCTCTCTCTCTCTCTCTCTCTCTCTCTCTCTCTCTCTCTCTCTCTCTCTCTCTCGCTCTGATTCTTCCTCGCTCTCCCGTCTTATTTATTTCTTCTTCTCACACAGTAGCCTCCACATCCATGTCATTATTGCCCGCCTTGGTTATGTACCGTAAGACAGATGGACAGAGATGCAGATGTGAGGTTAATAGATAACTAGAAGCGTGGTTTTAGGGAGTACATATTGGTAATCCTCCTGGAATTAATCAAATAGGAAGTCTTTCTTACCAGAGACATGAAAGTGAAACTTGGCCAGATATACAAATTACATTTTGCCATCAGAAGACGAACCGTCCTGCTCGACTGCTGAGCAGGACTGAGAGACTTTTCATAGATGGTGATGCTACTCAGGTTAATTCTAAAAAAGGTCTTGGACATTTTTTTTTCTTTTTCCCGTTAGCGCTCTGATGACGTTGACCTCTTTTGGATCTTGCAGCTCAAGATAACGTTGATTGGATTTCCCATTCATTGTCAATGGAACAGATTCAGGCTGTGCCTCTTTCCTTTTTTTTTTTTTTTTGGATTTCCCTCCCTTTTTCTCCCCACTTGTACCCGCCCAATTACCCCACTCTTCCGAGCCGCCCCTGTCATTGCTCTTCTGCCGATCCGGGGAGGGCTGCAGACTACCACATGCCTCCTCCGATACACGTGGAGTCGCCGGCCGCTTCTTTTCACCTGACAGTGAGGAGTTTCACCAGGGGGACGTAACGCGTGGTAGGATCACGCTATTCCCCGTAGTTCCCCCTCCCTGAGTAGGCGCCTGGCTGACCAAAGGAGGCGCTGGTGCAGCGACCAGGACACATACCCACATCCGGCTTCCCACCCTCAGACATGGCCAATTGTGTCTGTAGGGACACCTGACCAAGCCGGAGGTAATACGGGGATTCGAACTGGCGATCCCTATGTTGGTAGACAACGGAATAGACCGCTACGCTACCCGGATGCCCCAAGGCTGTGTCTCTTAATAAGTATTACCTCTTAAAGCCTTGTGGATTTTTTTTCTCTTTGTTTTTTGGGGTTTTTTTTTCATTAGGATAGAATGGTGGCCACAGTGTGCATCCTTCTGGGAGCAAATGGGCTCAGATATTGAGCGGTCTGTCTAAGATCATAGCAATGGCATGTAAATTGTGTAATTTAGAAGTTCGTATCACCAGTCTCTTGTTTTCTTTAAGGTGGCTATCAGATTTTGTGGATAACATAAAACTTTTACAGTGTGTTAAAGTGTGATATTCCGTGCATCATCCATCCATCCATCCATCCATCCATCCATTATCCGAACCGCTTATCCTGCTTTCAGGGTCGCAGGGATGCTGGAGCCTATCCCAGCAGTCATTGGGAAGAAGGCAAGAAGACACCCTGGACAGGCTGCTAGGCCATCACAGCCCCCCCCCCCCCACACACACACACACATTCACACCTAGGGACAATTTAGTATGGCCAATTCGCCTGCCCTACATGTCTTTGACTGTGGGAGGAAACCGGAGCACTCGGAGGAAACCCACACAGACATGGGCAGAACATGCAAACTCCATACAGAGGATGACCCAGGATGACCCCCCAAGGTTGGACTACCCCGGGCTCGAACCCAGGGCTTTTTTGCTGTGAGGTAACCACGCTAACCACTGCACCATCATGCTGCCCATCAGGTGTGACCAAAACAAAAAAGCAACCGAACTTGTTTTAAAGACCATGGCTTGGAGTGTGTGTGTGTGTGTGTGTGTGTGTGTGTGTGTGTGTGTGTGTGTGTGTGTGTGTGTGTGTGTGTGGTAGGTCCCACATCAAAAGGTTTTGTGTCGACCTTAACACCTGGGAAAGTGCAGCAAAAAACAGGAAGACCTGGAGACTGGCTGTCCGTGAGAGTGCTGCGCGCTACAACCATGACCTCCACTGTGCTGCTGAAAACAAGTGCAGACTCAGAGAGGAGCGAGTTGGGGGCATCCAGGTAGCATATCAGTTTATTCCGTTGCCTACCAACATGGGGATCGGCGGTTCGAATCCCCGTGTTACCTCTGGCTTGGTCGGGCGTCCCTATAGACACAATTGGCCGTGTCTGCAGGTGGGAAGCCGGATGTAGGTATGTGTCTTGGTCTCTGCACTAGCGCCTCCTCTGGTTGGTTGGGATGCCTGTTTGGGGGTAGGGGGAACTGGGGAAATAGCGTGATCTTCCCACGTGCTACATCCCCCTGGCGAAACTCCTCACTGTCAGGTGAAAAGAAGCGGCTGGCGACTCCACATGTATCGGGGGAGGCATGTGGTAGTCTGCAGCCCTGCCCGGATCAGCAGAGGGGGTGGAGCAATGACCAGGATGGCTCAGAAGAGTGGGGTAATTGACTGGGTACAATTGCAGAGAAACGAGGGGGAAATCCACAAAAAAAAGAATGAAAGAAAGGAGCGAGTTACCAGAAAGGCCCAACCCACATCCTCAACCACTTCTTCATTCACTCCTTTGCCCTCATTGCCCCAAAATATGCCGGATCGGCCTGTACGCCCACCTGAAGACCCACAAAGACCTAGAAGGAGGACAGTCATACTCGACCCCGAGTGACCACCGATGATGATGATGGTGTAGGGTAGGATAAAGATATCCATATTATGACACGGAACTTCAAAATAAATGATTACTCATCAGTCACAACTCAGTTGGGGCAGAGGATGAGGAAAATCTGAGAATTTGAAAGGTAGACTCTTCAGTCTTACCTTCTCCGTCTGCTTTCTTTGAGCACAGAGAGAGAGAGACCCCTGCTAACGTGAAGGGGATCCTCCGAGTAAACCCTTAGATAGAAGAAAGAAAGCCACTTTATTCTGTCATTGTATTCTTACAACGAATTGTATTCTTACAATCATTGTGTTCTCTGCATTTAACCCATCCTGTTGTATAGGAGCAGTGGGCAGCTGCAGCGCCGGGTGACCAACTCCAGTTCCTCTCTCCATTGCCTTGCTCAGGGGCACAAACAGGAGTATTAACCCTGACATGCATGTCTTTCTGATGGTGGGAGGAAACCGGAGCACCCGGAGGAAACCCACGCAGACACGGGGAGAACATGCAAACTCCACACAGAAAGGACCTGTGACGGCCTGGGGTTTGAACCCAGGACCTTCTTGCTGTGAGGCAACAGTGCTAACCACCGAGCCACCGTGCCGCCCAGGCAAATGTCAAAGCGGCTTGGTGCTGTGACTGACATGGTTAAGATGATGCATTGCTAGCAACAGCCTGCGACATACCTCCGCCACCTCTTCCCCGCAGATAAGCTACGAGTCACGTTATCTTTCAGCGGATCCCCGGCCGTTGAAATACTTAGGATGAGCAATAGTGGCAAGTTTTTTTTTTTTTGTTCCATGTTCACAAAGCATGCCCTTTGCTCCGCATACCCAACATTTAAAAGTTGGCTTTGTCCAAGCAACGCTTTCATTTTACAAATCTCCGAGCTACAGCTCCCCCCATTCACTACAATAATGTGAAAAAATAAAATAAAATAAAGGAAACAGCTGCAGGTGGGTCATGTCATCACCGCTCAGCTGAAAGACACGCTTCACTTTGAAGGGAAGACAACCACTGTGAAATAGGGTTTTATGTTTAACTCATCCTTTTAGGATCATGAAAAATAAGGCTGGGGAAATTTTTTTTTTTTTTGCACAAGTCTTCATGGGTAATGAATGGGCAATATTGCATGCAACCATAAAAGGAACTGACAACTGGTACAAAAGTATATGTGGAGGGAGTATTGGAGATGAGAGAATTACAGGGTCTTTATAAGAGAAAGCTGGAGGGGGGGGGGAAATCGAGGTCATAAAGACAAAGATTTCCTATCAATTTTGCCTTCCTTTACTGTCATGACCTAGATGTATTTGTCCCAAAAGCCTATTGATTAAATTCTAATGATTGCACTGAGTTTAATGTTGAAATTGATAACCCTATACTGCTATTACTTCTCATGTGCCCAAGTATCCCTGAACTCTGTCTATAACACTCCACATTATTTCTGTCCCCCATTCCGATGTGCAACAGTAAAAAGTCAGAGCTTATTCAGACAAACAAACAGAAACACACTAGGCTATTGCAAATGGCATTAGCTCGGTTTGTACTGCATACTGCATACTCAGATAGTAATTAAGCGTGCTATTATTAAAAGGCCATTTGTACCATGGTATACCCAAGTAGTATTTTTTTACTACATTATTAATCACCCATGGAGAAATTAATAAAGTAGTAAATTTCGCATCTCTGCATTTAATCCATCCTAGCTGTGTAGCTAGGAGCGGTGGGCAGCTGTGCAGCGCACAGGGACCAACTCCAGTTCGTCTTGCCATGCCCCAGTTAGAGGCACAGACAGGCGTATTAACCCTAACATGCATGTTTCTTTTGATGGTGGGGGAAACCGGAGCACCCGGAGGAAACCCACCTCAGACACGGGGAGAACATGAAAACTCCACACAGAGGACAACCTGGGATGACCCCCAAGGTTGGACAACCGCGAGGTTTGAACTTCGAACCCAGGACCTTCTTGCTGTGAGGCGACAGCGCTAATCACTGGGCCACCATGCCACGAAGACGGGCACCCATCCCCTAAGCACCCCCCGGGACTCCTGCACCAGCCGAACACAGGCACCCACCCATCATTGTGTGGTATGTCACATTTCTGAATGACCATTTCATCCCATTTGTGGATACCTCCTTGTTTCTATCTCTGTCCCTTACCAAGCTGTATCAACAGCAAATAGGCTAAGAACAGCAAATGCAATCTGCTTGTTGGGGTAGATTTGCCTCAGAGGTAAATATTACCACACAGCTATGTGGCTTTTCTGTCTCTTAATAGAGAGCTGTATGACTGGTGACAGCGCAATCCAACTAAAACTGCATTAAGCCTACCGTTCATCTCCTGCCTCACAAATGTCTCAGACTGATGTTATGAACTGTTTCCCTTTTTTTTTCTTCTGAAGCAAATGTGGAAAAGACAACTTTGTGAAAATGAATCCGATAGATATTAATGAAACAGATGTAAGTGTTCAAATCTTTCCACAATGAAAATACTCCATGTCTGTCTGTGTATTGCATCAGCTGTTCGTGTCACTGGCTGATCGGCCTGTCAGGATGGAACAATAACCGTATGGAGCATAACTTAATGGATATTACACAGGTGAACTACATCATGGGGCATCTCATCCGAGTCTATTTTCATATGCTGCATATTTAGAAATTATTGATAATGTAGTCTGATATAAAGAGGAGATACAACACAGTATAAATGCACTATAGACTCCGTTTATGTGTTAGAATGACTCGATGAGAGTTGAAGATGCTAAGATTTTCACTGGGAGGGACGAAGAAGGACAGTATTAGGAATGATTATATTAGAGGGACCGCTCAGGTTGGACGGTTTGGAGACAAAGCAAGAGAGGCAAGATTGAGATGGACTGGACATGTGTGGAGGAGAGATGCTGGGTATATTGGGAGAAGGATGCTGAATATGGAGCTGCCAGGGAAGAGGAGAAGAGGAAGGCCAAAGAGGAGGTTTATGGATGTGGTGAGGGAGGACATGCAGGTGGCTGGTGTGACGGGAGAAAGAGGCAGAGGCCAGGAACAGATGGTAACGGATGATCCGCTGTGGCGACCCCTAACGGGAGCAGCCGGAAGTAGTAGTAGTAGTAGTAGTAGTAGTGTACTGAATAGTATGTGGGTAGTATGGGTGGTATGGTACTATGTGGTTTTGGCCAAGAAAGGGAAAACTGGTCCCTAAAAGTCATCCCTCACACAGTGACAGCTGAAACGTTTCCCCCTTTATTGCTTTTGCCTCTTTTTCTTGTCTTTTTCATTTTCTTTTCTTTTTTTTTTTAGGATTTTTTTCACCACAATTATGAGGAGTTTCGCCAGGGGGACGTATCGCGTGGGAGGATCACGCTATTCCCTCAAGTCCCCACCCCCCCAACAGGCATCCCGCGCAACCAGAGGGGGCACTAGTGCAGTGACCAGGACACATACCCATATCCGGCTTCCCGCCCGCAGACACGGCCAATTGTATCTGTGCCCGGTAACACGGGGATTCGCACCGCCGATCCCCGTGTTGGTAAGCAACGGAATAGAATCAGAAACAGAAACGCTTTATTTGTCCTTTTTTTTTCATTTCTTGCACTTGCGCACATGAAATGAAGCAAAACATCCTTTCCCCCAGTCCCCAGCAGTGCAACACAAAGACAAGTACACATATCCAAAAATACAAGAACTACAAGAACACACATATCCAAACTAACGCATATATCTAAACTAAAAATAAATAAATAAAAATCACTGTCCAGAAGAATGAACACCAGCCAGGATGACTGGCGGAACTGCTGGTCTGCATGGGCTAGCAACTAGCTAGACCGCCACGTGACCTTTCTTGTCTTTCTCAACTTGGATCTTTGTCATCATGTACTTTTGTAAACAACTGCCATGATGTTGGCTGGATTTTTTTGTCCGGCTATGTTTGTGTGCAGAGCAAGATCTCTGACTGTCACCACTCTCCGGGGGGGGTCTGTTCCCCATACACCTGAAAACAGGCATGCCATTCACCACTCCCTGTTTTAATTACACAGATGGCTACATGAGCACAAAGTCATACAAGGAAAACCAAAACCTTTAGGTAATCATCTTTAATGAGTTTCAAATCAATTTCAGTCATCCTTTTTTAAAGAATACTCTTTTCTTTTTCTTTTTAATTGAGGCCATCTTATTTGGAAAAGAAGTCATCCCTCTAGATTTTTTCAGAAGGGGTGAAGGATGTTAATAAGAAAGTGAATGTTTTTGTAGATGATAAACTATGGCATGTGAATAAATGGATGGGTACACACACACACACACACACACACAGAGTACATATAAAACGTCTACACACCCCTGTTATAATGGCAGGTTTTTGTGATGTAAGAAAATGAAACCAAGATAAATCATGTCTGAACTATTTCCACCCTTTAATGTGAAATTGCAACTTGTAAAAATAAAATGGGAAAACAATCAGAAACATTTTCGTGGGGGGAAAAAAATGTACAAAACTTACAATAACCTGGCTGCATAAGTGGGAATGTGGCTTTGTTCAGAATCAAGCAATCACATTCAAATTCACGTTAAATTGTAGTTAGTTACTACAACTGCCATCAATTAAATTGACTGTGATTAATCCCAATTTAAGTTCAGCTGCTCCTGTAGGATTTTCCTGACATCTTCTTGGTTGCATCCAACTGCAAAAACCATGGTCCACAGAGAGCTTACAAAGCATGAACAGGATCTCATTGCTGAAAGGTATCGATCAGGAGAGGAGTACAAAAGAATTCCTAAGGCATTAGATACACCATGGATCACCGTGAAGACAACCACCAACAAGTGGATAAAATATGGCACAACAGTGACATGACCAAGACCAGGACGCCCCTCCAAAACTGATGAGAAGACAAGGAGAGAACTGGTCAGGGAGGCTGCCAAGAGGCCTACGGCAACATTAAAGGAGCTGCAGGATTTTCTGGCAAATACTGGTCGCTCCCTTCATGTGACAACAATCTTCTGTATTCTTCATATGTCTGGGCCATGGGGTAGGGTGGCAAGATGGAAGCCTTTACACACACACACACACACACACACACACACACACACACACACACACACACACACACACATACACACACACACACACACACACACACACACACACACACACACACACACACACACAAAAACATCCAAACCTAGTCTCCCAACACCATGTGGAAAAATGTGTTATGGTCTGATGAGACCAAGGTTGAACTTGCTGACCATAATTTCCAAAGGTATGTTTGGCACAAAAACGACACAGCACATCACCAAGAGAACAGCACAGGTGAAGCATGCTGGCAGTAGCATCATGCTTTGGGGCTGCTTATCTTCCGAGGCTTTGGTCAAAGTGGAGGGAATTATGAATAGCTCCAAATAGCAGTCGATTTCAGCACAAAACCTTCAAGCTTCTGCCAGAAAGATGAAGAGGACTTTTCACCTTTCAGCATGACCCAAAGCATACAAAAGAATGGCCTAACCAAAAGATCGACGCTTTGTATTGAACCAGCCAGAGCTCAGACTTGAATCCAATAGAGAATCTGTGGGGTGACCTGAAGAGCACTGTGCACAGAAGATGCCCTCTCAGTTTGACGGCTCTAGGATATTTTTGCAAGGAGGAGTGGGGAAAATATTGCCAAGTCAAGATGTGCTAAGCTGATAGACTCTTACCCAAAACACTGAGTGCTGTAATAAAATTAAGAGGTGCTTCAACACAGCATTAGTTTAGGGGTGTGCACACTTATTTAACCAGGTTATTATAAGCTTTGTGCCCCCCCCCCCACAAAAAAAAAGGTTTCCCTTTGGTTTTCACTTGAATTTTATAGGTTGAAATTTCACATTAAACTATCAGTTTCATTTTTTGCACCACAGAAACCTGCCGTTTTGACAGGGATGTGTGGACTTTTTACATGCACTGCGTTTGGGCAGGATATTTTGAAAAAGTATTTAGTGACTGAATGCTGAATACACTTGTTTTAAATGTAATCAGGAATATATTCAGTTACAATACTCAAGAGTGTTTTGGAATATTGCAGTAACTTATTGAGATTACATTTAGAATACATCTGCAAGGCTTATTGGAGACAGTTGTGCTGTATCATGAATGTTATTTGCCACATTGTCGCTCATTCTTTGCTATTGGTATGCCATGCCATTATCTGATTTTTTTCACTGTCTCTTTATTGAAGAAACGAGTATTACTATTAAACATCTATTTTATGAATGTCAGTACACAGCAGGATTCTGGAGGGGAAAAAAAGAGGATTATTTTGTTGTTCAAACCAATCATTCAATTAAGCTGGAAGCCAAGGATGCAGTACAATATTATGAAAACAAAAAACCGGAAAAGTTCAGCAGACTGTCAACTTATTAATTCTACTCTGGCCCATCATTTGAGCCTTTCAGGCTTGAATACAGAAAGCATATTGAGTCTATCCAGCTTATAAAAAATAAGAAATGTGTTCATACGGTTAGTATGCTACAAGAATGTTTTGAAGAAACTTCAATTTTATGCCTACCTCTGTTTGATTATTTTTATTGTGTTTTTATTCATTTATTTTGTTACGTTACAGTTACCCTATGTCTTGATAACTTATTGATTGCAATGTCGTACTGAGAATGGAGTCATACTTTGTTATATCATCCTTACTGTATATGTATGCCTTAATATGCCATTATCTGAATATCTGTTGTTGATTTCTGCTGACCTAGTGCAGGCAGCAATGTGCACGTCTTATGCATAGGCGTCATTCACACTAGGGACATGTCCCCACCGCTTTTGTCATGGCCCGTTTCGTCCCCAGCACTTTTTGAAAGCCTTTAGTTAGTTGAACTTAATGAATAAAAATCATGTCATTAAAATCGAAACACTTAAATTGCTGCTGTGCACTCTTTTTTCTGATGCAACAATCCGACAAAACCTGATATCAGTTTATATAAGTTTAAATATTCATTAACAAGATCTTGTCTTTAAAATTTAGATAAGTTATTTTGAGGCAGCAACAACCTTTCAGTCGCAAGGTTGAAGCTAGAAAAGCGCTGTATAAAATGCAACATAATTGATTGATTGGTTGGTTGATTGGTTGATTGATTGATTGATTGAAGGTAGGCGCTGCAATCACTTTTCGGCAAGTGTGCATTTTATGGGCTGTATTGCCCCTTTAAAGGCATTTCAACTGGTAAAATGGACTGGGTGAACTGTGCTCATTGACCATAACCCTCATTAATGAAATACAAGCCCCATTTAATGAAATCAAGTAATTATGAGGTAGAAACAACCTTTCAGTCCCAAGGTAGGAGCTGCAATCACTTTTTGGCAATTGGAAACCGCGGGCGGTTACGTTTTTGGCGGGAGATCACTTTTTGGCACGACATCTGCACTCAAACTGGAAAGGGAGGAAGTTTTGAGTGGCCGTATGCAACGCGTGAGACCTGTTAATAGAATAAAAAAAAAATCAAATTGAAGTTCAACGGAATCTTACCGAGAAAGAAAAAACGCCTCACTTCATTAACGCGGCGATTTTTTTATTCTTATTGTAACGAATTCGGGGGACAGTCCGAGATACCGTCGCCGCAATCGGGACGCGAACCCGTTTCTCCTGCACCGCAAGCGACAACGTTAACCAGTCGACTAAAGGGTCCAACATGCTAGTTAAGGACCAACGTGTCTACTTATCCATGCACGTTACATATTATTTTTTATTTTATCTCAAGGGACTGGAAACCGTATTGCTTTTGGGAAGTAATCAAGCATCTTACTATGAAAATAACCGTGGACACAAAAGAACACTAAATACTACATGGGGAGTTTCTCGTGGCCCATGTGAAGGTAAGGCTGGTCTATTGGTAAAGCTTTGCTGTTGTTCGCTAAATTCGTTGTGTATTTGCCCACAGCCTGGGCTATTTTAATGCTAGCTATCCTAGCTAAACTTGGGTGTTACAGGCAGCAGTTGGCAACCGGAAGTAGCTGGTGCTGCTAGATAGCTAACGTTAGCTAAACTGGTTGTGCATTTCAGGCAACAATTAAATAAATATTGGGCTATTTTGTGTACAGTCACAGACCGATGCGTATCGCAAGGCCAGCCGGTTTTCATATTGGCGTACTGCAGGGATAGGATAAGGAACTACGCGGATAATTTTGGCAGCCCGGACCTTATAACTCTCCCTTTGCTCGCATTTGCCTCTGGGATATCCCTCATCTAGTCTTGGGACTGTATCTCACTTGGTTGTCAGTGTATAATGTCAGCGGGTTTGGGGGGATGACGATGGCTTGTGAGATCTACCGGTGACAACCTTGTTGATCTCGGCACTGGCGTCAACATTACTTGTTTCTAAATGTGCTGCAATGTGGCTTGGAGTAGTGGTCTAACACGGTCTCAGTATTTGGGAAAACATTCATAGGTGGGTGTCTCCCTGCCTCCCTCCCGCTGACTGCTGGGATAGTAGTCCATGGGCCAGACGATATTTCGGTACACTCAAGGTGGCAAAACTTACTTATAATTTTTGAAAGGATCCATGTCTGTAGATGATATTTTGGTATGATAACCATTCCTGAGTGGCAGCTGTATCACAGTTATCAGCTCATGAAGTTAACCACCCGCTAAACTAAATTGCATTTTAGACGCTGGTGCATATCCTGGTTTAGCCTCATGGTCAGGACATTTTTCAATGTTCTATAATATTGTCTTTGGTATTATTTTAAAGGGGACCTTCTTAGCTTTCATTTAAGCCCTGTTGTGGATATTTCTCACAAATATAGAGGTCACTTGAGCTCTTCAACCCGTCAATAACACACATCTTTCTGCAATGTTCGCCTAAACTATATACTTTCTTTTAGCCCTGTGGCATCTAGGAATATCAGGGACACAAAACACAAAAACTGGAATACTCACAGGACTGTAAAGATTCAGGAAATGTATAATATACCCATACTATTTCATTGTGTGAGGTGATTGTGAGCCTTAAATGAGAACTAGACCAAAGCCAGTTAGGTCACAAACTGGTCTCTATACATTTGTTTAAATACACAATCAATATACATGATAAAAAGGAATACCATAGTGAGGTAATGAACTATTTTAATATTTTAAACAACATTGACATTTACATATACTTAGTCAATGATACATGTAATCCCATATCATTAGTGGGTATATGTAATGGTAATGGGTAGGGTAATGGGTATAATTGAATATGGTTACATTATTGTTATCAAGCTCTGGGTAACCAAGTCCAGAATCAACATCCTGTGCATCAATAGACTACTACCACAGTAATACCATCAGAATCATCACACTGTCATTCATCAAACTGCTCGTTTCTCTCATCATCTGACTCCCCAAGTTCAAAGTCCAGTTCTGGACCATCCTGCTGTTTTTGGTTACTGCAGGTCTGTAACCTGCACATGTCTGTGCATGGAAGTCCATTTGACAGGCACATGCAGCTTGGCATTTTGCATGAATGCACACACTTGCATGTTAGCATTTCCAAGACCACATCTGGTGCAGGTGGGGAGCGCATCCAGTAAATGGCCAGCTTGCCTTCATCGTCTGTCCATCCATACTCAGTAGGGCTTGGCACCACAGGGTTAGCCTGCAGACAGCACTTCCATATTGCTGCCTGATAGTTGGCTCGTTGAACATGCATAAAGAGACAGTCTCTACATGGTGGCAGCTGGCTGGACTCAACCTCTCCCCTTTTGGTGCAGAAGAGCTGGTAACGCAGTTTGTTCACCTCAGCAGTGCTGCTATTAGCAACATACATCCGACAGGTGAACTGCTCAATTTTCTGGAACAGCTCATCACTCACATTCCATGTCTGTCCCAGTTGACTAAAAGTCTCTTGGCAGGAAGTGTGCTTTCTCACTATCTTCAGGGCATTCAGCTTCCCTCGACCAGCGAATGCACTGACAGTGTCGCAGCCTGTGAAGGCATGTAAGCCAGTTAGGCTGTCACAGATGCTGTCTCCAAGTGAACTTGCCAGTTTGGTGATGTCGACAAACCGTGTGCGGTTCTGAGCCCCACACTTCTGGTAGATGGGACAGGTGATGTCCTTCTGGAAGCCAAGACAAAGCACCATGACATCAGTGTCCTCAGCTGTGATGATAACCGACTTTGAGCCCGCATTTGCTGCATGCAATGCATGCAGGAGCAGACGGGTGTCAGCTTCTTCATGTGTGGGTTGCAGTTCTGCTGCTTCCTCACACCCATCTTCTGTCAACTTGTAGCAGGTTTCCTCACAGGTCATGTACAACACCTTGCCATGCAGCATAGCTCTGTATCATGGGAGTTTCCACTCTTCCACCAGAAACTTGATGAGACTGGTCTTGTTGTAGGAACTGCACAGAAATTTTCTCCACTGCTGGACGTGGTGTCCCCCTGCAAGATTATTGTACTGGAGAGTGATGTCTCCACCCCGGTTCAGTCGTTCAGCATCTTTGATCGAAGTCTGGTGATAGACATCAAAAACAATATCAATCCTCCCACTCTGTGCTCCCTCATGGAGGACCTGGGTCAAGGCTGACTCTGCCACCTGTGCAAAGGTTTTGTTGTTGCCATTCATTTTTTGGACCAGGCTCATCCCATCAATGATGGAAGTAGATGGGATTGGGATGTCTTCTGCAGGAGATACATTCTTTTCAAGCTCTCTGGCAAGTGCAGCCTTGTTTGTTTTTCGTAAGGACCCATCAGCATTTGCCAGTGCCCATGGTAGTGGGCCCAATGGGTAGGCAAGGACATCCTTCAGATTCACCTTCCTGCTTTCAGCCACCAGGATCATGTGACTGAAAAGGTTTCTATTTGCCTTCAGAACCACATCCTGTGCTTTCTTTCCATGAGCTTGTTTTGTGCTGACATTGGAGAATGTTTTCAGACTTTGCTTGGTCATCTTGTCGTGGAATTTCACAGGTGGTGGGTCTGCATCTAACCTTGTTTGCTGGAATGCTTGGTAGGCCTCTTCTCCTTTCTCAAGAGCTCTCAAGAGATCTATGGTCACATCAGGTGGAGCCATGTTGCCAGTGGAGAGGCTAACCAAATCAATCTCATCAGGGGACATAGGATTGAGCCAGTTATTCTCCATAAGGTCCATGAGAGACTGGACATCTGCTTCATCTCTCTTGATCTTTGGACTCTGTAGATCTGGATGAGACCATTTGCACCTGCCTTGACCTGTCAGGTCTCTCAGCTGTCTGAGGTACATGCTTCTATACTCAGCTGTGAGATAATATTTGGTCACAGCTCCTGGCTTCAAGCTGAATCCCTTTGTCCCTCCAGCTGTTTGGGTGTCTTTGTTCACTGTTTCTTCTATAGCTTGGTCAACAGGGATTCGGCCAAAGGGATTGGGGGAGCCCAGTTGGACTGAGAAGCCTCCTTCCATGAATTCTGTGTACACATCTGGGTGTGTGATGGGCAGCTCAGACATCTGGGCGTAGTAGTAGGGGAGGTAGCGTGCATAATTCATCCTGTCATAAGCAAAGCACCATGGGATCATTGCTCGAATGCTAGCCAAGTGTAGCATCCAGTCTCCCTCTCTGGATGCTCGGATGAGCCCCAACAAGATTTAACCATGTCCAAATAGGACATCCAGAAGTTCAAGAGGCTGCTGTTTCCACCTCTAAGGAACTCACGGTAGACTTCAAATAGATCCATGATGCGTGTACAAGAGCTGTTCTCGAGGACCTCCTTCAAAGCATGTTGTGAGACTTCTTCCCAAGGCTGTCAATGGTCTTCAGTGTCTCATTCAGGTGAACCATGTCATTCCTGTGAGTTTCTTCCAACCAGGACAGGAAACCATTCAAGGTCAGTCGCATGAGAGCCTCATACAGGAGCTTGTGTAGTCGCACTGCCCTGTTGTACTTGCGGCCATCCATAACACCAGCAATTGAGCCTTCTGCAATCATGCCATACTCAATGCAGAGGTCTTTGAGTCCAGCATCTTGGAAACGCTTTCCTATTATTGCCAGCAGTGTGCAGATGGTGTGGAATACCCCAAGCCTAACGATGATATCATGGAACTTGTCATGGTGTTTCCATGTGATCTCGACAGCCTTCGCATACAGGGCTTGGTCAAAGACACAGACAATCTTCCTCAGGCCTAAGCACTGCATGATGCTCAGTGACTGGTTAAGCACCTCGTTGACAGTAGACATTTGTGTCGCTGGAGCATTGATGGTAGACAGATAGCCTATATTGTCGGGGATGACCGTCATCTCTCCTCGAGTCAGGATGTTGAAGCCTGTCCAGCTGCTGGCTGACTGTTCTTCTTGTTGTGACATGCGTGCTAGGACCCAAAGAAGGTTTTTCTCACTGGCAAGCTTAGTATTGGCTGCAGTATCGGCATCTGACTTTTTGCTTTGTGGTGGCCCTACCCGTTGTCCAGCATTGTAAGTTGGTAACATTGTTGGGGGTCCATCAATGCTTCTCTTCTTTGTTTTGGGAACAGTGGGCATGGGTTGGACAGGAAGTGGGTTGACTGGCTTTGCTTGCACAGCAATCCCATTGACTCTGTGAGATGTTCCCTCACCACTGACAGTTTCTTCAAGACGGTCGATATTGTCCCAGGCTAAAGTTGTGAATATGCCAGGATGGATGTTAGCTGGAAGGGCAATGCCACTCCCTGATGATGAGAGTTTCTGGAGACACAGGGCAGTGTTGATCTCTTCCATCTGTGAATAGGACACACTGTGACCAAGTCGGTTGAGGATGTTTATCAACTCTACATTTCCTGTCAACGATTTGACACTAACCCAGGATTCTGCTGTCCCTTTTCTTTGTGGCTGCACTCCTGATCTTTGCATCAGCTCGCAGTTCTCGACACTGCACCAGTACTTCTCTCGTATTCTGTCTCTTGGAATATTTGCTGTTTTTCTGACAAAATATGCACTCTGCATCATAAGTCCTAGATGTACTTGGAGCATGTCGAGCTACTCTCTTAGAGTGTTTCTCTTCAGCAGAGACACAACTTTTCTTTTCTATTGCAAGGAGGCCATCAAGAATTTGCTTCATAGTGAAGATACTGCGACACTTTCTGTGGTAGTAGATTGCTGGAATCTGTCCCTCAGGAATGTCTTTTGCCAGTTTTATGATTTCGTATCTGAGCTGCCCTGAGCAGAGTTCTCCATGAGTCGATACTTTGTAGTTAAACCAGCTTATCTGTATCATCAGAACAGTGGATAATGCACTCCACCCGTGGGTGCTTTGGTATTGGGTAAAAACTTGCTAGTTCACCAGTGGCCATATTCAGTCAGTTTTCACCTGCCACATACAAACAAATACATGCAACTTAGGTGTATGAACACTACTAAAACAAAGTTTACTTTGCTTCACCAGCGTCATGTTACCATTCTTTATCTTACATAGCCACAAATAGATACATTACCTAGTTGCTATGCAACAGCTGTATATTGTCCACATGAGGCCGCTAAAATCAACACAAGATGAAAGTTCCTCGTAGCCACTTTAACTAATCATATTAACATATACATTAAAAGAACATGCTAACATTATGGGAAATTAGCTTACAATCTTCTCCAGAGTGAGACAAGAAGATAGATACCAGTTTCCTCTATATGTGTTTAGTAGAAAGCTATCTGGCTGCACGTTAGCCTAGCTTAGCACAATGAATGGAAGTACACAGTACTGGTTATCCTTGGTTGTTGGCCAACTAAGAACTGTCCCAGAGTTTAAGCTAGGCTAATCAGTACAAGGGGTGTTGAAATGCTATATTTGTAAAAATCTGGGCAAATACACAGTCGTGAGAGGCACAGAAACAGGTTTCCTGAAAGAAAAATGAAATAGCTGCTCATTTGGAAAGGTTATCATGTATTATTTTACTTCTGTTAGTGTACCAAATAAAATGGCACCAGTGAAGTTGTGTCACCTTGGGTGATATCGATATCTGGTCTGACCCATGGACTAACTGGCTTTGGTCTAGTTAGTTTCTTAGTAATAATGCCCTTCTAATTTAAGGTTCACAATCACCTCACACAGTGAAATAGTATGGGTATATTATACATTTCCTGAATCTTTACAGTCCTGTGAGTATTCCAGTTTTTGTGTTTTGTGTCCCTGATATTCCTAGATGCCACAGGGCTAAAAGAAAGTATATAGTTTAGGCGAACATTGCAGAAAGATGTGTGTTATTGACGGGTTGAAGAGCTCAAGTGACCTCTATATTTGTGAGAAATATCCACAACAGGGCTTGAATGAAAGCTAAGAAGGTCCCCTTTAAAATGATACCAAAGACAATATTATAGAACATTGAAAAATGTCCTGACCATGAGGCTAAACCAGGATATGCACCAGCGTCTAAAATGCAATTTACTTTAGGGGGTGGTTAACTTCCTGAGCTTATAACTGTGATACAGCTGCCACTCAGGAATGGTTATCATACCAAAATATCATCTACAGACATGGATCCTTTCAAAAATTATAAGTAAGTTTTGCCACCTTGAGTGTACCGAAATAGGAAATTTTGGGCTCTGGCCCATGGACTATAGGCTCCAGCATCCCCGCGACCCTGAGAGCAGGATAAGCGGGTCGGCTAATGGATGGATGGATGGATGGATGCATAGGTGGTGTGTTTGACGGACAACTTAGACATGTCGGTGATGTGGCTTTCATGAACTTGTTATTTTTGACAGTGACTTTCAAAACATTGGAGTAAAAGACGCAAGTCCGTCTCCCTTACCATGATGTATTATGTCATCCGTTTAAGCAGGTTAGCATTATAGCTTCGTAACACATAAAAAGGGCAAGCAGCTTTTCAAAGCGACCCTAAAAGGGATGCCGTTTGCATCTATCGTCAGTGTAGGGCCCACTGAAGAGGCGTGAACACGCTGAACCCGTCGTGGTCCCCAGCACTTTTCAAAATAAACTGACACCCATGGGTATGAAAACGTTTTTTTTGTTTGTTTTTTTTTGGGTGGGGGTCCCTCCTTTTTCTCCCCACTTGTATCCGGCCAATTACCCCTCTGCCGATCCGGGGAGGGCTGCAGGCTACCACATGCTTCCTCCGATACATGTGGAGTCGCCAGCTGCTTCTTTTCACCTGACAGTGAGGAGTTTCGCCAGGGGGCGTGGCGCGGCGTGGCGCGGCGTGGGAGGATCACGCTACTCCCCCTCTAGTTCCCCCTTCCCCCGAACAGGCGACCCAACCGACCAGAGAAGGCGCTAGTGTAGTGACCAAGACACATACCCACATCCGGCTTCCCACCCGCAGACACGGCCAATTGTATCTGTAGGGTCGCCCGACCAAGCCGGAAGTAACATGGGGATTCGAACCGGAGATCCGGACGCGCTGTACACTTTTAATATGAAGCAAGGTCGGTGCCAGGGCACATGTTTCAACGTGGGGGACTTTTCAAGTTAACCTCACCTTGTCGTTACTACTACTACTACCATTATGGGTGCCAGTTTACACGCTGGAACTGAGCGGAGTCACACACGCGTACACGGATTGTCTGCATGGAGAGTAAAAGTAACGTGGCAAAATGTGACGTTTTGCGTGTGTGTTTTAAAGGGGCCGAGTTGCAGACCGCAGCCTAGCCTGGCTTTTGAAAGACCCGTTTCTTGCCATGTGGTTTTCCGTTTTCACGTGAGCTCGCGTTCGCTGGCCGACAAAACGTGAAGTCGTAGTCCTATTATAACGCTGCCGCTGATGGAAGGGACGTATTCTGAAAGTATTGTAACCTGCATGGATAAGTAGACACGTTGGTCCTTGGCTAACGGGTCGGACCCTTTAGCCGACTGCTTAACGTTGTCGCTTGCGGAGTGGGAGGTACGGGTCCGCGTCCCGGCTGTGGCGGTTCCCAGAGTGCCCCCCGAATTCGTTACAGTATTCTCAAAATTAACAACATAACTGTAATCGGAATACCAGTGTTCTGAAATGTAACGGTGGCTGAATACAGTTACTTTTTTTTTTTACTTATCTCTGTATTCTGAATACATAACATCATTATTTGTATTCTGTTGCGACCCAACCCTGCATACGTGTGTTAGAATAATAACCCGAGTGAATAATAGCCGATGTCTTTCTTACTGGAAACACCACTGAAGCAAAATCACTAGTACACAATTTATACATTTATAACCAGTAAACAAACCGTATTGCTTAACGAATGGAGCTGATGGCGTTTATTGTCAGAGGAAAAGGTGTTGGCTTTGTGTCTTGATCGTCATCTCTTAGAACATTGCGTTGTCTCTTTATGAGGACGTGCACATGCATACTTCACACTCACAACACACTCACAACCTCACATACATAGGATGTGTGTGGGGTTGTGTCCTCATGCTGCTGTGTATGTGTCCTCTTATGAGAATATATACGAAGACACATTTGCGCGTACACACACACACACATACATTTTTGTTCCACAACACTGTTGATGGTATTCTCTCGTTTTTGTATTTACATGCAATGTTTTGGTCTAAAATTGTTTGGACTTCAAATGGTAAACAGTATTTAGCAGTATCTCCATCTCAACCCGTTTTGTTTTTGTTTTTTTGTTTTGTTTTTTGTTTTTTTTACCTCTAAACTCACTTTTCTCCCCATTCTCTTCTTTTTTCCTCAGTCTTTGTATCAGCCTCAAGCAGGCACACATGGGGGGGGGGGGCTTAGTTGATTTGCAGAAAGAATCACAATGAGCTAGTGTATTTTTTATATTCTAAAATATAAAGGCGATCAACCTTGGAAAAAATAAATGAATAAATCAAAAAACAACAAACAAAACAACAGTTAAAAATGCAACTAATTTGATTTAGACAAACATGTCACTTCTAAGAGGCAACTTTTTCAAGGTGCATTTGAAAGTGATGTTTAGTTTTTCGGGTTTGCCCACTTAATTCAAGCAATAATGGTTCATTCTGCCAGGCTGTGGCAGAATGTTTCTGAATAGTCAAGCTGCATAATTTATGTCCTGCTGTGATACTGGGACAAAGTTTACTGGCTGTGCTTGCCTGTGCATTACTCTATGTATATGCATGCATGCATGCATGCATATGTGTGTGTGTGTGTGTGTGTTTAAAGAGTGTGTCACCTGAATGTCAGGCTATTCTACCATAGAAAGATTAGGATCAAACCCCTGTGTTCATTCTGCTAACTAACTCATATATATGAAATTCAAACACACTCTCTCACACACACGCATATCTGTTTTTTTCTGTACTTGTGACAACACTCATTGACTACATTCATTCCCTAGCCCATAACTCTAACCTTAAGCATCTGAGCTACTTGCCTAACCTCAACCCTTACCCTAACCTAATCCTAACCCTAATACCAAGTCCTAACCTTAAAATACCGTAGTCCCTTAAAGTAGTGAGGACCAGTCAAAATATCCTCGCTTTACAAAAGCATCCTTAAGCTAATGGTTAAAAGCTCAAACAGGTCCTCACAAATGTATCTTAAACAACAACATACACATACACAGGAACAAACCATCAGAGTGTGTGTATCTTCTTTCGGTCAGAAGGTGGAGAGCGTGATGGGATCTGTAACGGTTAAGCATCCCACTCAACTAATCACCCCACTCAACCTTAGTGTGGGGGTGGGATGGTTGAGGCGCCATCATAAAGGTCTAAGCATCATGCTACAAGTAACGCTACACCATGGACATAGGCAGTGAGTGCCTTCTCTGGCTCCAGGCTCACTGACACGTGGATTGACCTGAATGGTCAACAGTGGGTGGAGGAACATCAATGCTCCATCTGATGTTGGTGCCTAGGGTTCTTCGTTTGCACCAATTACAGCTCTGCCTTGACTGATGTTTGATCCAGGGTGACTCAACAGGATGAGCCCAACGGCTGTTGAGTGGATGAGATTGTGTGTGTGTGTGTGTGTGTGTGTGTGTGTGTGTGTGTGTGTGTGTGTGTGTGTGTGTGTGTGTGTGTGTGTGTGTGTGCATGTGTGGTTGTATTTATGTTTGAGTAGGTGTGCTCTAATGTCCATCTATGCACACTGTGTTCATACAAAGGTATGCAAATGCATATACACTGATGAGCCTGAACATTATGACCATTATGATCAACAGGTGAACCGAATAACGTTGATAATCTCCAAACAAAGGCACATGTCAAGGTCTGGGTAGATTAGATGGTAAGCGAACAAGCAGTTCTTGTAGTCAACATGTTGGATGCAGGAGAGTTAAGACCTGAGTGACTTTGACAAGGGCTACATTTTTATGGCCAGACGACTGGGTCAGAGCAACTCTGAAATGGCAAGGCTTGTGGGGTGCTATCGGTCAGCAGTAGTGAGTACCTACCGATAGTGGTCCAGGGAGGGACAAACCAAACACCGGCAAAAGGGTGTTGAACGCCCAAGGCTCATCGATGTGCAATAGCAATGAAGGCTGTCCCATCCGGTCCAAACCGAAGGAAGGTCTACTGTGGCATAAGTCACAGAAAATTTTAATGATGGTTACAGGAGGAGTGTGTCAAAGCACACTGCATCACACCCTGCTGTATATGGGGCTGCATAACCGCAGACGGTCAGAGTGGCCTTGATGACCTCTGTCCCCATTGAAAGCACCTACAATGGGCACGCGAGTGGTCAGAAATGGATTTAGCAGTGGAAGAAGGTCGCCTGGTCCAATGAGTCTCGATTTCTTTTAGATCATGTGGATGGCTGTGTATGATTGTGCCGTTTACCTGCGGAAGTGATGGCACCAGGATGCACAAGCCGGGGGAGGGAGTGTAATGTTCTGGGCAATGTTCTGCTGGGAAACACTGGGTCTGGCCATTTATGTGGACTTCAATATGGCACATGCCACCTACATAAACATCATTGCAGACCAGGTCCACCCCTTAATGGCAATGGTATTCTCTGATGGCAGTGGCCTCTTTCAGCAGAATAATGCACCCTGCCGCACTGCACACATTGTTCGGGTTTGAGGAACATGAAGTGTTCAAGGCGTTGCCTTTGGCCTCCAAACTCTCAATCCGATTGAACAGCTGTGAGATGTGCTGGACCGACAAGTCAGATCCATGGCAGCTCCACCTCGCACCTTAAAGGACTTGAAGGATCTGCTGCTAATGATTGGGTACCAGATACCACAGGACACCTTCAGAGTTCTTGTAGAGTCCATGCCTCGGCGGCTCGGTACTGTTCTGTTGGCACACGGAGGACCAACAGCATATTAATCAAATCAAATCATTTTTATTTGTATAGCCCAATATCACAAATTACAAATTTGCCTCAGTGGGTTTAACAGCATCACAACATCCTGTCCTTAGACCCTCTCATCGGATAAGGAACAACTCCCTAAAAAAAAAACCTTTAACAGGGAGAAAAAATAGGACGAAACCTCAGGGAGAGCAACAGAGGAGGGATCTCTCTCCCAAGACGGACAGCGTGCAATGGATGTTGTGTTCACGCAATTTACATAATACAACATTGAAAGAGGATAACAGAATTATAATGGACATAAAATGTATGAATAACATAATGCACAGGATGCCAAGCAGTGTCCAGATGCCAAAGGAACTGTTAGGCAGTTGGTCATAACGTTTTGGATCATCAGTGTACGTGTGTGTGTTTGGGCTCGTACACGCATCCTGGCATGTATGCCTGACATCTACAGTGCATCTGGAAAGTATTCACACCACTTCACTTTCCCCACATTTTGTTATGTTACAGCCTTATTCCAAAATGGATTAAATTCCTTTTTTTTCTCATCAATCTACATACAATACCCTATAATGTCAAAGCGAAAAAGGTTTTGTAGAAACTTTTGCAAATTTATTAGAAATAGAAAACTGAAATATTGCATGTACATAAGTATTCACACCCTTTACTCAGTACTTGGTTGAGGCACCCTTGGCAGCGATTACAGCCTCAAGTCTTCTTTAGGTATGAAGCTACAAGCTTGGCACACCTATATTTGGGGTATTTCTCCCATTCTTCTATGCAGATCCTCTCGAGCTCTGTAAGGTTAGATGGGGAGCGTCGCTGCACAGCTATTTTCAGGTCTTTCCAGAGATGTTCAATGGGGTTCAGTCTGGGCTCTGGCTGGGCCACTCAAGGACATTCACAGACTTGTCCCGAAGCCACTCCTTCGTTGTCTTGGCTGTGTGCTTAGGGTCGTTGTCGTGTTGAAAGGTAAACCTTCGCCCCAGTCTGAGGTCCTGAGCGCTCTGGAGCAGGTCTTCATTATGGATCTCTCTGTACTTTGCTCCATTCATCTTTCCCTCGATCCTGACTAGTCTCCCAGTTCCTGCTGCCGAAAAACATCCCCACAGCATGATGCTGCCACCACCATGCTTCACTGTAGGGATGGTATTAGCGAGGTGATGAGAGGTGCCTGGTTTCCTCCTGACGTGACGTTTGGCATTCAGGCCAAAGAGTTCAATCTTGGTTTCATCAGACCAGAGAATCTTGTTTCTCATGGTCTGAGAGTCCTTCAGATGCTTTCTGGCAAACTCCAAGCAGGCTGTCATGTGCCTTTTACTGAGCAGAGGCTTCCGTCTAGCCACTCTACCATAAAGGCCTGATTGGTGGAGTGCTGCAGAGATGGTTGTCCTTCTGGAAGGTTCTCCCATCTCCACAGAGGAAGGCTGGAGCTCTGTCAGAGTGACCATCGGGTTCTTGGTCACCTCCCTGACCAAGGCCCTTCTCCCCCGATTGCTCAGTTTGGCTGGGCGGCCAGCTCTAGGAAGAGTCCTTTTGGATCCAAACTTCTTCCATTTACGAATGATGGTGACCACTGTGCTCTTCGGGACCTTCAAAACTGTAGAAAATTTTTGTACCCTTCCCCAGATCTGTGCCTCGATACAATCCTGTCTCGGAGGTCCACAGACAATTCCTTTGACTTCATGGCTTGGTTTCTGCTCTGACATGCACTGTCAACAGTGGGACCTTATACAGACAGGTGTGTGCCTTTCCAAATCATGTCCAATCCATTGAATTTACTACAGGTGGACTCCAATCAAGATGTAGAAACATCTCAAGCATGATCAGTGGAAACAGAATGAACCTGAGCTCAATTTTAAGTGTCATAGCAAAGGGTGTGAATACTTATGTACATGCAATATTTCCGTTTTTTATTTTTAATAAATTTGCAAAAGTTTCTACAAAACCCTTTTCACTTTGTCATTATGGGGTATTGTGTGTAGATTGATGGGGGAAAAAATGAATGTAATTCTTTTTGGAATAAGGCTGTAACATAACAAAATGTGGGGAAAGTGAAGGGGTGTGAATACTTTCCGGATGCACTGTAAATAGTATGTTATAGACTTAGTCCTAAAAAATTACAACAAAGGGATATGTTTGAATCAAGCAGTATCAGGATTAGGTATTTTCCCAGCACAGTGTTAGGTACAGCAAGGATGTGAGGTCCACACAAAGTGAGAGCCAAGATCAGTCAGAAGGGCTTATTACCCAGGATTCAATCAAATGTGCTATTTCAGCTTTGAGATGGCTTTATATTCATCTTCCAAAGCCACTAATAAAAGCAAAGGAGGTTTCAAATTCTATATGGAAGCTGTGCCACTGGGAACACGGGTACTCCATCACCTCCACTCTCATCTCTTTGTGTTGGTTTTTATGTTTGCACATGCGAATGTGAGCATATTTCTGCATATGTGCACACATATTCACTTGGAGTTTTTGTGTGAGCATCCAAGCCTGTGTGTGTATGTTTGTGTTTGTGCACACAGTCAAATATTTGCTCAACGGCAAGTCTGCCATAGATTGGGGATTTGGTCTGAGCCGGGGTTGTTAATTCATCATTTTCACAACCCACAATTCCCAGCACCACTGTCAGGCAGGCCGATTACCTATCAACCATCCAGTGGAACTGAAGACTTTCAGGTATTAACTTGCACAAAGCTGTAAAGTTTAAATCGCACACGTTAATACTGTTTCACTTCACTTCAACAATACAAAAACCAGGCCATTCACACTGGTGAAAAGCAAAAGTCTGCAGTGAAGCCTAAGTAATTGCTTTAATTTATTGCTGGTGAAGAAATATACGGTTTTTTCCAGGGCAGCAGTACATACTATATGAGGGTTTGTTGGACATTGGTTGTGTGTTGTATATACGGTGCGAGAGTTGGTCTTGCAAAAACAGAAAACCTGGCCTTTACATGTATCATACTTTATACCTTGTACATTCCTTTCATATTATAATTATGCATGTTGGTTGTGTTTGGAAAAAAAACAACAACCGAAACAGCACATCAGAAAGCAGTCATTACTGCCTTTGGGGGGGGGGGGGACTTTAAGCAAGGAAAATAATAAAGGGTTTCATTTTGAGATTTGTCTGTGGGAGCAAGTTTAATGATACAGCCTAGTACCAATACTGGCAAGCCAAATAAACAATTACCCCCAACTGCAAAAAAGTACAACTAGTCGCCTGCCATAACCACGAGGTGAGAGGAAATTTAAAAAGACCTGTTAGCAACTGAATTATTTGACTGTGCAGAAGCTCAATCTGTCAGGCAACCAGGGGGATGTGGAGTTGTTCCTTACAGTCTATGTGATCCATCCATTATCCAAGCCGTTTATCCCGGGGATGCTGGAGCCTATCCCAGCAGTCATTGGGCGGCAGGCGGGGAGACACCCTGGACAGGCCACCAGTCCATCACAGCACCGACACATTCACACCCAGGGACAGCTTAGTATGGCTGATTCACCTGACCTACATGTCTTTGGACTGTGGGAGGAAACCGGAGCCTCCGGAGGAAACCTATGCAAACACGGGGAGAACATACAAATGCCACACAGAGGACAACCTGGGATGATCCCCAACGTTGGCCAACCCTGGGGTTCGAACCCAGGACCTTCTTGCTATGAGGCGACCATGCTAACCACTGTGCCACCGTGCTGCCCAGAGCATCTGTGTGATGTTGGCCCCGAATGGATGACTTATATTTCCTCAAGTTTTAGTACACTATAGTAAGAGTTTCCAGCATTCACAAAATATGTTGTTCAAAGCCTCCTGACTTATTTTGCAGTCTCGTGCATGCGTGCATGGAGGCTACGGGAGCTAGTGAGGTGCATCTATGAATCAGAGGGTGATGTCACTCGGATGCAACCGCTTTTCAGGTGCCTCACGCTCATAGCCATGCACACTTTAATAGACCTGTGCAAACACTGAAGTGTGTGTGTGCATGCATGTGTAGGCGGTGGAGATGAATGGGTTTGAAGAAAAATATGAACTATAGAAAAACAAAAACAAGAGGAACGAGTGTGTATGTAGAATCTGGTCAATCTCCCCAAAAATCTTCTTTCATCCCTTCCTCATACTTGTGTTTCTCCCCAAAGCAGTGTTTTCCTCTTTGTTGTCCCTTATCTTCCATTCTGTCTTTCTGTTTCTTTGTCTTTGTCTTTCTTTCTGTCTGTCTTTCTTTCGGTCTGAACCTCCTCCTTTTCATTTTCCTCTCCACCGTCTCTAAAATTGGTGCAGTTCTGCTTAACATATTTCCTTTTGTATTCTGACCATCTGTCTCACTCACAAAACAGCAGTGACTCTCTTCTCTCTTCTGCCTCCTTTTTAACCAGTATCTCTTACTCTCTCTCTGATAAACGCAATTGTTTTTTTTTCCTTTTCACCCATCTCCATCTGCCGAAGTGCCTTCAGTTGAAGTTCCTTACATAAATTACACTTCTCATTAGCTTTTTTGAATGTCACTTTGCAAACAGTAGGCACAGTTCGCCCTCGTTTCCTCATGCGATTGTGATTGTGCCTTATCGTGGTCTTGGTGGGCTTGTATGAATGTGCTCCTCAACTGCTCTTATTTGCTCACTGTAATAAGTTTTACCTCTCTTATTCACTTTCCTCTGTTGTTTCAGCTAGGCTGTATGGTGCCTCCATCCATCCATTATACAAACTGCTTATCCTACTCAGTGTCTCAGGGATGCTGGAGCCTCTCCCAGCAGTCATTGGGCAGGAGGCGGGGAGACACACTGGACAGGTCGCCAGTCCATCACAGCACACACACACACACACACACACACACACACACACACACACACACACACACACACACACACACACACACACACACACACACACACACACACACACACACCTAGGGACAATTTAGTATGGCTGACTCACCTGACCTACATGTCTTTGGACTGTGGGAGGAAACCGGGGCAGCTGGAGGAAACCCACGCAGACACGGGGAGAACATGCAAACTCCACACAGAGGATGACCTGGGACGACCCCCCAAGGTTGGACTACCCTGGGGCTCGAACCCAGGACCTTCTTGTTGTGAGTCGACCATGCTATCCACTGTGCCACTGTGCTGCCTAGGCTGTATGTGCATACTAAAACCAGACATGTAAAGTCAGTTTAGGTGTTGTGTACTGGGCCTAGGACGGGGCAGGTATTCTGTTACCGCAGCATCCGAATCAATGGTAATTTGATTGATAGGTGATTCTACTCTATTATGTCCAGAGGATGGTGTGTAACCAGTGTATCCTTGGTTCTATTATTCACTGCTCTATGGCATGAACCTAAATACAAAAAGCCTTTTTTGCATAGTCTTGTGGATAATGCCTAATTGGCCAGTCAAGAGCTGTTAGCACTGTTAGCAATGAGTGCAATAAGGTGCCGTCAAGTCACTTACAACTGCCTCTACTCATGCATGCTCTCATAAGCACCATGCAGCATCTAAATAAGCTTTTAAATAAGACTCTGAGAATTCAGGGCAAAGTGTTTTTATTGGGGTTGCTGAGATGGTCAGAGGACCCTCCACTGGGGACCACGAGTCCTATATTAGAAGATGCGTATGACAGGTTTTTACTATAATTGGCCTTGGAGGTAACGAGCGGCACTCATCACCTCGTCAGCCTCCCATTGCGGTCCCATTCCCATCATCCACCGTTTGTTTCAATTCATTAAGTCTCCAGTAAGAATGGTCAAATCAGTGCCGGAGGGGCGGGAGAGGAGGATGGAGAGCAGGGGCTGGGGCAGGTTAGTGATGGAGATAATAACCTTCATTCCATTTCTGAAGCATTTCTCCTCTCCAGAGGGTGCTCCTTAAATGGGCCCTAATTGATAGAAAAGTGTAAATAGTGCAAAAGATGTTTAAAAAAAGAAGAAGCAGGGAACCCTTCACCTAATTAATTTGGAGGGAAATAATCTTAACATCGCTCTCTCTCTCTCTCTCTCTCTCTCTCTCTCTCTCTCTCTCTCTCTCTCTCTCTCTCTCTCTCTCTCTCTCTCTCTCTCTCTCTCTCTCTCTCTCTCTCTCTCTCTCTCTCTCTCTCTCTCTCTCTCTCTCTCTCTCTCTCTCTCTCTCTCTCTCTGACTCCAGCTTCATCTGAGAACATCCACCCTTAGGGCAGATAGTTTGAAAGCAGTCTTTGTGAGGCCCAGTGCACACCGGCTGCATCAGTACAAGAGGTCCTCACCACTGGGTTCATCATGGCTACGGTATGGTGCTGTGTCTAGAAATATCATAGAAAGATGATTCATCGGGTGTTTGAATAGATGAAGAAGGATCCGGAACTGATGAAACAGAATTAGTATTCATAATGATTTTAATAAGCTAGAACAAGCCTGATGTTTAGATACTTCACTCCCCCCCAACACACACACACACACACACACAATAGATCAGAAAGTCAACCAGAATGATACACAGTAACTTATTTAATAAATTAAGAGGGTGAGTCATCTGAACACACCTGCAGAAGATGGAAATATTCTGATGCCATCTGCAATAATCCTATACACTCTTACTGCTCAGTGTGATCAGAACAAATCTGAAAGGAGATGTAAAAAATTGAAAATACTGATAAAGTCATGCGGCTGTTGGAACTGAAGATGAGTGATGTTTCAAGGTTAGATATGGACAACGGTAGGGTGTGTGTGTTTATGAGCTGTATGCAGCACTCCTTCCTTCTCAAGTTTTAACAATCAACAATTAAGTTCCTCTGTATGCGTGAGAGGGTGTTTTGCATATGTGCAGTTTTGTGTATGCATGCATGAGTGTGTGTATATGTTTGCAGGTGTGTGTTTTTGTGTGCTGCACTTGATGATGCATGTGCATTTGTTCATATACCTGCAGCATAAACCTTGTATGTGCCTGTGTATGTGTTTGTACATGAACGTGCATGTGTAGAATCATCATGTATGTTCAGCGTATGAACATCCCCTCCCCAAAAAAGATGCCTCTGCTCCTTCCTTCCTTCTCTCTCTTGTTTCCAGCCTTCAAAAGATGCAGGGAGGGTTCAGCTCCCAACTCCATTCACAATGACAGACATGAAAAGCCAGGAGCATTTCACTGGAAGTTTGTTTTGAGTTTGCTCGTGTTCATGCTCGGAAGTAAATGAGGAGGATTTGAGTCAAATGCCTGACATTTCCAGTCGATATGGAAAAGAGGGAATTAACGGAAAATACAGACTATAGTCAGCTTGGTGGTGTGGTAATGTTAGTGGGCATAAAGAAGTCATGTTTTTTTGTTTTGTTTGAGAGACAGTCATAGTCTGTTTCGCAGGTAAATGGTAAATGTATTACATTTATATAGCACCTTTCTAGCTACAACAGGCACTCAAAGTGCTTTACAATCAATGAAATCCTCACATTTAACCAACCACCCACCCACCCACACACAAACACACACACACACACACACACACACACACACACACACACACACACACACTGACAATGGTAGTCTTGTGCACATGTCTGCAGAGTTCCTCGCCCTTCTCCCTATTTTTCACATGGTGCAAAACAGGCTCTGCTTCATAGTCTTATTTAAAATATAAATATGGATGTCCTGAGGCAAATCTCAGAATACTTTTAATTCTAAAAATGATTATAGTCTGCTGGAGATGATTTAGGTTCATCATTACCATTTATGTGGTTAATTCTGAGGCCAAATGAAAGGAGTGCTTCCCTAGTGCCTGATGTCGGACCGAGTGTAGCTTGCAGTGAGCTGATCTTGCTCCCAGATAGCCATTGCTCAGCTCAGAGTTAGCCACCTGCCCGCGTTCACATCTGGACATCTGAGCAGAAACCAAGATAAATAAATAAATAAAGTCAGACATACAAACAGTTTTGCCTCGTGTGGAAACGGCTTCAGTTCAAACTACTGTATGCAGGGATTTCTAAATTACCCTTGTGCTGAGCGCAGGCACAGTAAATACACTGCAAAAATCCTAATCAGGTCACCGTGCTGCCTTGGAGGTAGGCAGGGAAGCGTTCCATCTTTTGTGTCCTGACGTTAACTGGCCCGTTATTAACTTTAGTGCAGTGTATCTAATTTTTCCCACGTAGGGGTAAGAAAGACAACAGGAACACACAAAGCATACTGGGAGACAACAGAAGTTATTACCATCGTGCATTGTTTAAAACGTGCCCTATATGGGTGGGTTGGATGGAGTTCAGCACTTACCAGCACTCTGTGTGGAGTGCTTCCTGGCTCCTCCCTGCAAGGCACTGCCATTTTCCAGACAGTCATGCTCTCTCATCGGCCCCCTCTCTCAGTCCCCCACTGTCATTGTCATTTTTAAAACAGTATCTGCACTGTCATTCTCAATCACTCCCTATCTCACCCCCTCTCATCTCCCATTCATTCATTTCCCATTTCCCCCCCTGCTCTCCATCTCCCTCGCATCCTTTCATGCTTACCTTAAGCAGATACCATCCTACGTTCGCATGCAGCAGTTTTGTGTGTTGTCAGCGCTCATATTTTAGCACAGGTATCCATACCTTCTCTTCCCATGGACTTCCATTACAGCAGGGAATCAAAGCCAACACCATATTCCAGCACAGATCCAGTCCTAAACCCTTGCAACACAGGCCTGCTATCAGTCTGGTGTTTTGCTCAGATAATATTTCAACAAAGGAATATATTTATTCTATCTTCTTTGTGGTGTGATAAAGCAGCCAAATCCTCTTTCCAAATACCAGCTTGGGTTTTACTGCGTGGCAGCCGAAATGTGCGTTGCCGCGTTTGGCCGCATGGGGGCAACCTACGCTGCGCTCCGGCGCTTGCGGCTCGCGTTCATTCATTAGATCCTATGGACTCTGGTAAGGAACCGGGGACTCGTCTCCCAGCCTCCTTCTCGGTAGGCACCTATCATGAGTGTGTGACTACCCCGAGTTTCTTTTTTCGCCGCTCCTCGCTTCCCCCTTTTCCTCCGAACATTTGAACTTCCGCTGCCTCGTTAGTTGTACTGACAAGAGGCAGTGCCCTGGCCGCGGTTTGGCTTTTTTTTTTTTTGTTGGTAAGTTTTGCCTGCGCTCCTATCAGAAGCATCTTTTTGCCGCTGTTCTCTCCGAGCGGATTCACACGGGAAAGCTCGTCAGTTTACACAACTACCGACCAAGATTGCGGACGGCTATGGAGGAGGCTGAACTTTAAAAGAAAAAAAAGAAGCAACAACCTCGAATCGCTCAAGGACACATGGGGAAAACAAAAGTGTAGACGATAAAAAAAAAAAAAAAAGTGTGGCGGAGGACAGGCGGCTTTCCCTTATACAGGTGCAGCGAGAGTCGAACCGGCTGGTCGGAGTGAACGGACCCGACTCTGTTATCTGGCGGCTGGTTTCCACCGCAGTTTCAGAGGAACCAAGTAAGACCGCCCGGTGTCTGGACGTGTCGACGGCGCACTGCTGCGCATATGGAGCCGGGGCTCTGATGAACCCCTCAGGACTGGGAAGAGAGTGAGAGAGAGAGGAGAGGAGAGGAGAGGAGAGGAGAGGAGAGGAGAGGAGAGGAGAGGAGGGGGAAGAGAGAAAAATCGAAAACCCGTCTCATTCGTTCTGCACGCTCAGCCTTTTTCTCTACTTAAAGCCTACAAATCATAAGTTGTGTGGCGGAAGGCTACAGCATCCGCTCCACCTGTGTGCGCTTTTTGGATGTTGCGCTCTTCCCCGGGAAGCGCGAAACGGCGGTAGACGCACAGCGGCTCGAACAACTCCGCCAGGACTTGGACAGAGCAACATGTTTCCGGCGTGCCGGCCACACGTCGTCCCGTACAGCCGCTCCCGGACCGTCTCTGGGGACCCGAAGAGACCGATGTGGCGGGCCAACTGGATTTTATTTTTTTTCTTATTCACCCACTGCACGACAGCTCAAGGTAAGAGAAGTGGCAGTCGCCCTGGTACCCCACCAGTAAGTCATGCTGTGGCGGCGATCCTCTTGTGCGCTGTGTGTCTGCACCCGGGGCTGATGTGTACACAGCTGTACGTTAAGCCCCTTTTGGCTTGTGATCTGTGATATGGTCGTATATCACAGATCGCATCCCATTTTCACGTCCTCATCCCATCCAGCCTAACCTCACGTCTCTCTCTCTCTCTCTCTCTCTCTCTCTCTCTCTCTCTCTCTCTCTCTCTCTCTCTCTCTCTCTCTCTCTCTCTCTCTCTCTCTCTCTCTCTCTCTGTCTTACAAGGTTATCACTCTCTGTCTCTCTCTCTCTCACGCGCACACACACACACGCACACATACTACACACTAGATGCAGTTATTTGCATGGAAGAAGACAAAAAAAAACATTTCATCAATTCGTCCTTCAACCTGGTTTTACTTGTAGGTCACAGTTGTTTAGTCTGGGCTGTTTGTCCGTGTTTGACCTGATTTTGGTGCAAGACTTCGACTCTCCTTACATACTTAATATACAGCTGGATTGTCTATACTGAAAATCTTCTTGAAATCCGAAGTTTCCTGAGCTGAGGTTTAATCACAGAAATGTTATGGGTGATTTGAATGTTCCTGTTTGAACGTGTGCGTCGAGTGTGGCATTGGAAGCCCAGCTGTGGAAAATGCTAATCTGCTTAATAAATCCTAATTAATTAATCAAGCGGGGTTCCATGGAGATGGATGTTTGCACAGTAAACAAGCAGCTGCACTGTAAATAAACAGATATGGCATGCGCTGAAGCCGGGGAAGACACGCGCTGCATGTAGAAACGGCTGACTTGAATAGGCTGTATTGAGAGTTTGCAGCACCTTTCGCTATACGCAGGGGGGGAAGGGGGGGGGGAGAAAAGAAAGCAGCACACAGTTGTGGCAGTCTGCACACAGTGGGGTTGATACTGTGATTTTATTTCAATGTTGACTGCCGGAGCTGGAGTCTGAAATGCATTGAATGTCTCTGTTTGCCTACTTGCAGTTGCAGTGGAGAGGATGCCAGTGAAGTGTGTATGGGATGATGGAGACTTGTTTAAACAGACTTGTAAAACACCGGACATGACCCACATGGATCTCGAGTGCTCGCGATTGTAGACTTAGCTTTTCTTCGCAAGCAAAGCGTCCATTTGTTTTATTTCTGGCTTTATATATATACATATATAATCTGGCTGGACACTGGATAAAAGATGTGATTAAAACACATCAACCCACCTTGTTACCCCCCCCTCTCTGCTTGTGCCTGCAAACACTTTGCCCTGGTTGAGTGAATGCGCTTCAGGTGTTGCCTTCACTGAAAGGGGTGACAGGCTCTATGACACTAACTCAATAATACATTGAAGAGAAGAAGTGAAAACGAATGAGGCTACAATGTGGCAGGCATCCATCATTCATGAGGACATATTGTTCTGATTGACATTGGACAGGGGGTTGTTACCTCTTCCATCCCAGGAAGTATCCCAACAGTGCCCATTCCTTATGGCTGTCTATAGGTCTGCCTGTCCCTTGCTAATCTCTCCCTCACCCCCCCCTCTCTCTCGCCCTCTCTCTCTCTCCCTCTCTGTCTCTCTCAATCTCCACGTCTCTTTCTGTCTTTGGCACCCCGTATTCCTCTTCCCCTTCTTCATGCTTAGTCAAAATAAAAAAACACATCAAAAGAGATTATGTTCTTTTGTGCAGCCGTCCCTTGAGGAAGTTGTCCCCCTGCTCTGCATGTGCATGAGTGCATACCATTTCATGTGTGTGTGTGTGTGTGTGTGTGGGGGGTGGGTGTACATCTATGGAATTTGGAATTGGAGATTTAGATGTTGCTCTCTCTCTCTCTCTCTCTCTCTCTCTCTCTCTCTCTCTCTCTCTCTCTCTCTCTCTCTCTCTCTCTCTCTCTCTCTCTCCCCATCAGTCCATCTGGCAGTGTCCCTCCGATTTCATTACATATTTGCTCTTGGGTCAGAAGATGTGGGATTTAATAGGACACTCTTCTAACTTTTCGTTGCGGTGCTCATTGAAAGT
>NC_079227.1:22805226-22870226 GCF_029633865.1 Lampris incognitus
TGGCAGGGTACAATTGGGAAGAAAAGGGGGCGAAAAAAGAGAGTTGCAGTTAGACAGAAGCACATTTTTCTTTGTTCCATTTCCGCATCATCTATGGTCTTCTCAGCATTGGCCTTACCACCTTTTCCCTCTGAAGTGAAGGAGACAAGTGTGCTTTATGCAATGATTCAAAATTGACTTGATTGGCGGACGTAACTCAAGCATGGTAAACAAGAGAAGAGGGGTGAGGGGGCGATTGAGATGAGAGAGGGAATGATATGTGAAGAAGGGGGGGTGGGGTGGGGGTGAGAGGGTGATGGAATAGCCCCGGAATACCAATTCTCCGATTTGTCACTCCTCTAAATTGACAGACAGGGGAGCTTGTTTCACTTATAGCAGCTGTGCCCTGTGAAGACGTTTCCTCGAGAATGATGGGGGTGGGGTGGGGTGGGGTGGGGTGGGGGGGGTTTCTCATCCCTATAGCCTGTACATTGGTCACAACACATGCACATTGCTTTTAGTATGCAAGGTGGGCTGCACGACTCACGGCCAATGTTTCACAGATAATTTTCTCAGAGGTGGGTTGTGGGTTTCAGAGGCACCGTGGTCGGTAATGAGAAAAGTCTGCCCAAGGTCCCCGACAGTTGCATGTTGAGGTGATGGCCGGAAGATATATGTTGTTTCGCTCCTACAGGAGCCAGTTCCTAAACCCTTTGGTGCAGGGCCTGTTTTATTGATGCATTCTGTTTGCTTCATGTTTGCTCATGGATACCATAGCATGGTCAGGGCTCTCTCTCTCTCTCTCTCTCTCTCGCTCGCTCGCTCACTCACTCAGTCACACGTACACGCCTGATAGTTCCAGTAGTTGTGACATATCCTCCTCAACGGGGCGGGGATCAAAAACCCAAGCTCGGAGCAGCCGAGTAAAAGGAATTAATATTAAAAATACGAATATGACTTAAATTAATCAGCAATCTTAAGTGCTCTTGCTCCTTACCAGCCATGGACACACAGCACACTCCTCCCTCGCTAACCCGTAAGCTTGATTCAAAGGCTTGCCTCCCACGGTGCTGTAACGGGGAAAGTACACCCGTGATCTTCAATAAACTGCGGGCTGGTGAGACGTACTCACAGTGAAAATGCAGTTATACGTTGGAGGGCTTAAAGTGAATTCAATGAAATAATAGGCTACTATATGGATCAAGAACACCCACTTGCTATTAGCTCACTTGTGCTTGATCCGCTGAACAGTGCTCAGTACACTCTTATTCTCTCTTTCTTTCTCGCTCTTTCTTCTTTCTTCCCTTCTGTTCTTGCGGCATTCAGTGGGACATAGCAGCTAGCCTCTTCCTCCCCTGCGGACCCCCACCCATACCTGTGTAAATAAAACAACTCAATTTAAAGGATAGAAAAAGCAAACGGGCGGAATCGTTTGAGAAAAGCAAACTCTTTATTGTATTTCAGTGTCTGCGGGAGGTAAGACTGTTGTGCTAAATAGCGAACCGCACCTTAATCCACTAGAGGTTCCCTAATAGAGCCCGGCGAGACCGTTCCCCCGAACCTTGCTCGTTGCCATCAGTGGCCCTCGCTGTTATCATTTCGGCAGCTGAGTTGTAAGGAAAAAAACAGCTCAAAGTATGCAACAGTCTGTGTGTGGAGGGACACGTCATCTTCGTCACCGTGAAGGGCTCCTCTCTTCATTATCGACGCGGACGTACGTTGCAAAATGGCATCATTGCTGCATCTTCAGAGCTCCCGGGTTCTTCGGCCGGGCCTTGCTACGTCCCTGTTTGCACTTTCGTACGCTAGTCACTTGCGGTAGCACAAAAGAAAAGCACTTTTTGAGGGGCTGGGCTGAGCGAAGGTGAGTTGGGTGTCTATTTCACAATCTTTTTGAGATTTGAAGAGCGTTCATCTTTTAAATCTTGTTGAGGTTTTATCTATACAGGGACATCCCGCCAAACTCGAGTCTCTTTTTACCATCGTTTGTTATGCCGCTCGACAAAGTCATACAATTATATTAGATAATTACTCATACATACCGAAAAGGTCGCTTGTTAAAATGCTGGTGAAAGTACTGGTGCGATCAAAACTCTGGTTTACGTATTACTCACTCAAATTGATTTTTGTGTGTGTGTGTGTGTGTGTGTGTGTGTGTGTGTGTGTGTGTGTGTGTGTGTGTGTGCATACATTTGCTCTCATTCTCCACTCTCCAGTTACCAGGACACACTAGGTAGGAGGGCTTCATGAACAAAGCGTTCGGTCTGTGGTGTAACTCTAAACCAATAGGCCCTTTGTGTGTGTGTGTGTGTGTGTGTGAGTGTGACTGCCAAGTCACAGAAAGACCCCTTGCTTTCTCCGATAGCCCCGCAAACATGGCTGCAGCCCCAGTGCCAAGACAAGGGGAGACTTGGTTAGAGAGGCGTGCCTGCTAGCATCAATGACACACTAAACCTTCTCTAAAATCTACTGATAGTCAGAAAGTGTCACTTGTACTACATTTTAGCCGCACACACACACACACATACACACACACACACACACACACACACACACACACACACACACACACACACAGAGGGAGGGAGGGAGAGATATTTGCTTCACTCACCTTTTTTATCTCCATCATATCTGTCTGATCACAGCGTAGCCCATTCAAAAAATTGTGCTATGTGCTCACACAGCCCACACAACAAAACATACCCACCATGAGAGGCGATATGTGATTGGTGGAGATAACCCCTGTTGGGAGCCCATAAACACACTTTTCGCTTGTTAAAGCAGCAAATATCCACCCATCTAAGGGAAAATAGCCTGTCAGCAGGGGTGTAATAAGTAGAATATTATTTGCAGAGCGATTCTGACCAGACATTTAAACATTTGGTTGACCCATCTGACCAGACCGGCATCTGAAAACTGGACAGTCTGGTGGAAAAGCGGCTGACTGGCAACCCTAGAGGCCACAGACAGTGAGTTTGCAGTGGACACTATGAAGTGGCTCCGTCATTTTGACGCCGTGTCACAGTTCTCCATTCAGCGGCCGCCTCGTTCCCTAATATCCTCATTGTCACGCTAGCCACTTTCCATTTTCCCCTCCCAACTCATCGAGCACATTCCAGGGGCTTTAATCCTATATTTTCAGCTGGTCCTGCTCTTTGCAACCCCTATTATATAACCAGATGACTTTTAGCTTTAAGACTTGAGGTTCATTTTTTCCTTGGCTCCAGCCTCCACGGCCTGGCCGGGCACAGTACAGTGGGGCTTGGGTGATGATGGCACGGCGCTATTTGCAGATGGACTGTTTCAAAAAGCCCCTGTCAACTTGGCTGCTCTCTGGAACACGACAAGGACTCCGGTTGGAGTTAGCTATGGGCTCGCTGTTTATCTCTGCGCAGTTTCTAATTGGGGTTTCTCGTCACAATACTTGGTTGACTGATCTGTACAATCCGAGCGAGGGTCACTTTGAACGGGCAGTTGCTCAGAATCCAGTTTAGAAGCCATGTCAATAACTGCAGTGAACACTTGGCTCCCCTTTCAACTGTTAAACAATATTCATTGTTGATTTATGTTTTTTTTAAAGTACATTTCACATTCCTAATTGGGGTGATTGTGGCGCTCGTCAATTTAGATTACACCAGTATGACAGATGTCTTTTTTTTCTCCCCTGCATAGTTTTACACAGGTGCTGTTGCCAAGCCACTATGCACACTTACAAGTTGGAATACTCACACATGAATTAGTATGAAATTTATCTGGGGGGCATCCGGGTGGCGTAGCGGTCTATTCCATTGCCTACCAACAGGGGGATCAGAATGGGAATCAGAACCGCCAATTTGAATCTCCGTGTTACCTCCGGCTTGGTCGGGCATCCCTACAGACACAATTGGCCTTGTCTGCAGGTGGGAAGCCGGATGTGGGTGTGTGTCCTGGTCGCTGCACTAGCGCCTCCTCTGGTCGGTTGGGCGCCTGTTCAGGGGGGAGGGGGAACTGGATGAAATGGCATGATCCTCCCACCAGTCCCACGTGCTATGTCCCCCTGGTGAAACTCCTCACTGTCAGGTGGAAAGAAGCGGCTGGCGACTCCACATGTATCGGAGGAGGCATGTGGTAGTCTGCAGCCCTCCCTTGATCGGCAGAGTGGTTAGAGCAGCGACCGGGATGGCTCGGAAGACTGGGGTAATTGAAGAACGGGGGGGGGGGACATTTATCTGGGGTAGATGTGTGTATGCCCCTGTATTTGTGTGTCTGTGTGTGTGTCTATGTGTGCTAGTGGGTATGTATCTACAAACCCCAGAAATTTAGTCCATTTGATACTTGGATACCACGTGCCTATTTACAGGTGTGAGAGTTTACCCCTTGAAGCAGAGAGAACACAGAGAGGCTGCTTGTTTATTGTATGTGCCCTCTTTTTTCCACTCTCTGGCTTTCCTCTGTGTGCCACGGAGGTTTCCTTTTGAAGCTTCCCTACCCTTCAAACCACGTGCAGATGTTCCGCAGCATTGAGGCTTGGGGTTTATCAAGGTATAGGCACAGAGAGAAAGAACTGAATTTTTTTTTTCTCCCCCCCCCCCTTTATCTCCCCAATTGTGTTTTTGGCCAATTACCCCACTCTTCTGAACCTTCCTGTTCGCTGCTCAACCCCCTCTACCAATCCGGGAAGGGCTGCAGACTACCACATGTCTCCTCCGATATACGAGGAGTCGCCAGCCGCTTCTTTTGACCTTACAGTGAGGAGTTTCACCAGGGGGGACAGCACATGGGAGGATCACGTTATTCCCCCCAGTTCCCCCTCTGCCCCCCAGAACAGACGCCCCCGACCGACCAGAGGAGGCACTAGTGCAACAACCAGGACACATACCTACACCCGGCTTCCCACCCGCAGACACGGCCAATTATGTCTGTAGGGATGCCCAACCAAGCCAGAGGTAACATAGGGATTCGAACCGGCCATCTCTGTGTTGGTATGCAACGGAATAGACCACTACGCTACCCGAACGCCCAGAACAGAAATCTTTTAGTGGAGGCCATTTCATCATGGTTTGACTGTAGCACTGGCTAGAACCAGTAGGTTTTCCATGTCGCCAAATCTCAGCCCCCCCCCACTTCATCTTCGAAGGCCAAGGAAGCCCACAGATTTGCCATGTGACGAAATAGCAGCATAGTGCAGCACATCAGGAGGCCTGCTGCTGCACTTCCATCAGCACATGTCAGCCACAGTTGCACCTTACAGGAAGTTTGGCTCGCTGTGACAGCATATGTCCTTTAAAGCGGGTTCAGAAATGACCTCGGATAAACAATAAGCCAGTCTCCAATGTGATTATGGACTTGAACTTTTCCGGTGCTCTTTAAGTGGACCATTATGCATGCAGCGGCAGGCGGGATGGGTGTATATATGTGTGTGTGTGTGTGTGTGTGTGTGTGTGTGTGTGTGTGTGTGTGTGTGTGTGTGTGTGTGTGTGTGTGTGTGAGTTAGTCAAGGCTTGTTTGCCAGCGACAGCCCTCGACTGGCCAAATGGAAATGAGCATGGACCTCAGTGTGACACTAGCTTTAGGAGGCCTTCAAGCTTGACTCACTCATGCGCTTCCTTGTGTGTTTATAATGGAAATGCAATCAGATTGGCTGGCGGCTTGGGAAACCACCTCTGAACCTTGTAATTGCTGTACCCCAGGGACAGTGTGTGTATGTGTGTGTGTGTGTGTGTGTGTGTGTTTGTGTGGGTGTGTGTGTGTGTGGGTGTGTGGGTGTTTGCACGTATATATGACTATCCATGTGCACCATGCATTTGTGCGCATAGCCGAGTATGCTCGTTTAAGTGCCCCTGAATGAGTGTGAGGAGAATCTGTGAATGTGTGTGCATGTGTGCATAAACATGTATTAGCAGGTTTGTGCAGCTCTGAGTGTGTGTCCGTGTACATGTGAGCTCGTCGATGAGCAAGCAGTCCTTTAACTGTCACCATGTCCCTGACATGCTGCTGCACATTGAGCTCCCCCGAGGCTATAATGATCTTCCTGCTATTCTGTCAAAATGAACAAAAAAGAAAACAAGAAGAAGAAGAAAAAAAGGAAATCTGCAATCCAAAGAAATATTTCACGGAGGGGCATTAGAATGAAAGAGCCTAGAGCCATGTGTTTCCCTCGCATAAATTGATTCAGCCTATGTATAACTCTCTTCTTCAGCCTTGTTCTGTGTCACCAGTGTGATTCTCCGCCTAAGAAGCCAGACTTCAGGCAGATCCATTCAGCGGCCATCACACTGGGACGGGCAGAGGCTGATCGATTCTGATGATCGGCCATCTTTAACGGTCATCTCATCAAAGGCCCATTCCCTTTCTTGCCATCCCATTACCCATTTATCCTGCAGTAGGCTTGCCGCCTTTTTTTTTAACCCATCTCACATAGAAATAATGGGGCCTTCTTCCCCGGTTGGATTAATCAGCTGTAACCATATGCTACCGCCTGCAATTACGCTGCAGTTTTGACCAAGGGAAACATCTGTTGCCATTTGAAAGGGTGGGATAAGATTGTAATTGCTTTAACTTTGATTTGTGGGGTGCTTTGATTTGATGAGAGAACACATTTTTATGCTTTACATAATAATAACGCGACATGAAGGGGGCCATTAGAACGTGAGACTTTCCCCGCTTCCAGCTTGCGGATGCTTTCGGTGGGCAACCTTGCCGTCATGAGTTATTACTTACTCATGATGGAGGGAATGAGTATGTTTATTCTTTCTGGTTTTCAATGGGCTCTTTATATTTGTGGATTATGATTTTTTTATATCTATATGTTTGCCTTATAATGTTGCAAGTGCAGAGCCGTGTTTAGACGCTGCAGCAACGCAGCATTTTGACACGCAGGGCCTTCTCTGGTGAGACGCCGGCACCAGACAGGGCACCTGCAGACGTCCCTTGTATTTCAGCATCTGATGCTATGGATGTGCTTCCCTCTTCATTTATTTCCCACTCTCTCCATCTCCTCGCCACTCATATAACCCGCCTACCTCCCAACAACGGCAGACAAGACGGCACGGGGGTCAGCGATTATGCCGACGACATGCGTGGGTCTCCTGCAGGATCTCTGCTGTGAGCACCGTGACGTTCTCCACCGGCTGGCAAATGCATTCCCCGTCTCGGACCCTGTTAAGTCATCAGCAAATGGATTTTCCGCGCACAGATCCAGCTGACCGCAGGGGTAACTTGTTATCAGCGTGGTTTGTCGTCACTCTCACCGAGGACGGAAAACAAGATCCTGGTTTGAATTCACTAAATACATGGCGGATAATGAGTGGAGGACGCAGCGAGAGCAGGCGGGAGAGCAGGGCTGTGAGCGAGATGGAAGCGAGACAGAGACAACAAAGAGAAATGTAATTAAATGAAGTGCGGGCAGTAAAGTTGGAATTATAATGAGTACGTGAGACCCGGACATCAAATTCCTATGTTGAAAGTCGTGAGGTTTGCGCGTTGATTTATCAGTTTTCCTGGCCAGTTCTCGTCTCGGATAGTAGGGTGTGCACCGCATGAGGCACAGCATGACTTTTTTTATATGCTCATCAATGACCGGAGCGCCTTTTGTTGAGAGCTTTAGAATGGGGAATATTAAATGATAGATTAATATCCCTGCAGTAGGAAGATCTCTTTCTGTAATTAACCAATGATGGAACTTTGCACCACATGAGAGCTGCGGAGGACTTGCGGTAATGAGCAGCCCTCTCGCTCCGAGTATGTCTGCAGCATATGGGCTCTTGCATGCCTTCTTTGTAAGAATGCCCTTAAATAACTGCCCACTGTTGCCTCGTTGAAAAATAATCTGAATTGGAATTTCTGTAGCGTTCTTTTTTAATTATTCTTAGTGGGTTTTTTTTTTAGCGTGTTTGCTTGTCTCATAATCAAGGGCCCATCCCGAGAGATTTTAAGCGTGGCTCAGAAAATGAAATAAGATTCACTTCTCCGCAGAATGCAGCGTTTTTAATGACATTTTTGCATTGATTGTGGTCAGCCTTCATATTGCCTTCCAAGGTTTCCTGTTGACTCCTGCCAAACGCCATGTGCACTCCGCGCGTCGCTGAAATGTTTCGGCGTTAGCGGCTCTTTTGTGAGCGCGTCTCATAAACGCGTCTCTAAAGTTCAGAAAGCGCTATGAGAGGCAGAAAGACAAAGACCGATGAAGTTGAAAGCGGCATCACCAATCAACGACAGAGCAATCGACGGCTTTAGCCCGATGTTTTTCCAAGTTTCTGACAGTTTTTTTTTCTTTTTTTAGCTCAGCCAGGCTGACATGCTCCTGATCTCCGCTTCAGACAGCCTAGTACAAAAGTCTAGTACAAGATCATGATCCTCTATTTGTGCCTGCTCAGACGTACAAAGGAGCTGATGTGACGTAGGGATGTACCGATACCCGATACGGTACCCGACGCCGGTGTTGGGTATCGTGTCGGGTATCGGTGCATCCCTACCAGCTAATGTGGCTGCCTCCTTTACTCTCTGCATCTTCAGACATGTGCGACTCTGTAGTAAGGTGGTGTGTTAGCATCACCCTGAGCGTTACCTCAAATAGATGTTATGACTAAAAAAGAGTGAAAAGTGCCGCAAAATTAGTGAGAGCGGCAGCCCTTTCACGATTCTACCAACCAACCAAGTAGATATTTCACATCTTGATTAGCATTTCCTTCGATGCGTTTCGCTAATGACCGAATCATTTAACACTTTAACAGTCATCTTAATGGGCGTGAACTGATGATAATAGAAGGTGACAGAGAGTGATGGATGTGTGGATGCTGGTGTTTTGGTGTTTAACTCCAAAGGATTGACCCTCAATTGTGGCACGCTAATAGGTACCCTTGCTGGCACTTTGTGTGTGCATATGTGTGTGTAAACACTCAAATGTGCGCGCGCGCGCACACACACACACACACACACACACACAGATGCACACATTCCTCTGTGCCTCTGATGCCTTGGCGACACAAAGATAACAGGTCTCTCAGAGCTGAGCCGTACCAGCAGGAAGTGCTCCATCCATCTTAATTTGTCAATAGTTACAATTTTAATTACACCTGAGTGCTGTCATCCTGCCAAGCTGGGCAGAGAGTATCGATTTGCTCCGGCTAATTGATTAATTGCCGGGTTGGGGGGGAGTAGAGGGTTTTTTTTATGACTTTTTCCCCTCCTCTGTCCCTCTTGTTTTCCTTTATTCTTTATTCAAATAGTCGACAGGCTACTCTGGGGCAGAGTAGCGATGCTGAGAAAAAGTGGGGTACGTGTGAAGCCATACAAGTAGCCCCGGCATATTTAACTTGGACAGGAGAATGGCGTATTAAAGGGAGAAGCCCCACTATTGCTGCAGGAGCAATAGGTAACGACCGAGGATGGGGCACGCAGCACAGTACATCACGGCAGCCATTACGTGGCCGTTAAGGGGAGCAGTAGATTTGGTGCACGGCTGCCAAAGACGCTTTTACACAAAACAGTAGCTTATATTTGTGTGGCTGTTTTTCAAGCTTGCCGAACTGTCTCCTGGAATGGTCTCCACCCTTTTAACGCCATTTTGCAAGACAATATACGCCAGTGATCAAAGAGGCGAGGACAGCTCGGCGGATTGGCTAGCAGCGCTCCCTTCTTTAAATCTTCCCTCCTCCCTGAGAGGAGACTTTAAACCCCTCATAAAATGACACAAGTCTGGAGCTGCCGTGTATCAGAGCCAACCAGACTGCTCGCCTCCTCACCTTGAGTCCGCATAAATTGGGACATCCTTTGAAGACCAATTTATTAACTGTCTCCCGTTGGTTCCATAAAGTGCTGGCAAAATTAACAACAAAACAGGTGCGGCTTCAATCCCCTAATTGCCATGTTGCCAACGTGATAGATTTCATGTTTTAATGAGTTAAATCAAGCACCCATTTTTTTTTTTTTTGCTTTCAGTCTTAAAATTAATTAGAAAAAAAAACTCACAGTGTGCGACAATGGTCCCTTGTTGTAAAGATTACCCACGGTTTGTTTACACAGGTGATCTGCAAAAGCACTTAAAACAGACCTTCAAGTAAGCCGAGTGATGATTTGTTATGACAGTTGCTAATTTTCAAAGTTCAAATCAAACAGGGGACTAATTAAACATGGGGCCTAATATTTACATGGGCCGGTAAATTCCAGCTTGGACCAATAAACATTTAAACTTAGTGGGTGGGTGTTCCTAATAGACATAGCAGGCCAAAAAAAAGAAGGGGTAAATGAAAATGTTGACATATGGTTGGTGGTTGGCTTGTGTATTTAACAGCAGACAGAACGGTTCAGCCAGAGAAGCCTCACAACGACAGGGATGTTTAGGAGATGAGGGACGTTGTCCAGAAGAAGAAAAAAAAACAATTTTTTTTTTTAGGAGAAGGCCGTACAGAGTCACAGCACAGAGTAAGCACTTTATCTTTCAAAATCAAACTCTTCGTAAATTATTGAGGCGATGGAGCAAAAGTTCCCTTTTGTTCAGCCCGCTCCCTTTTGTCAGCCTTATTCAGTGGCAAAGAAACGGTGCACATTGCGTCGTCCAGTCTTGCGCCAAATTTGCACAAATGATTAGTTGTTGCAGCCCAACTCGCTGTGTCTAATGAGTTATCTTCTTAGTCGCAAAAAGAGAGCGGGACAACACGAGTGAAGGATAAGAAATACTGCACAGGCTTGCGTCTTGGTGAGCTCAGTGGCGGTGATGTAATAAGAACAATGAAAGTAATCTTTAATGCTGCTGCAACAATGAGGAAATGGTTTCCTTTTATAGTCAATTACTTCCTCTCTCACTTCTGGTGGAAGGGGTAGAGCATAACGCCACTTCTGCATGCACTGTTGCACACACACACACACACAGATACACATGTACACACCACAATCTACACGCACACACACACACACACACACACACACACACACACACACAGACATTCTCTATTTCATTCCTTAATGCTTCTCATTCATTTACCCTATTGCCTTCTCTCTCTCTTCCTCTCTGTCTCTCTTGCTTGATTTCTATCTGTCTTTGTGACAGCCACACACACACACACACACACACACACACACACACACACACACACGTAACTATAAACATACGCTGCTGCATGAAAAATTACATTCTATGCCTTTGGGCTTATCCCTGTAAACACCTACTGAATACACAAACAAACACAAAGGCAGAAAGTGCTGCATGCTTAAGCCCCCATCCACCATCCCCTTCATGCAACAAATCGCGGAGAAGCAGCACTCTTTCATTTCCCTTCTCTTTCCTTCTTCCCCTCTGGGAAGTACTGGGTGATTGTATTTGGGCTGCAGCAGTCTGAATATACCAAATGAAATGTTGCACACGAATGACGGAACAGTTTTTATTATTCCTATCAGTCTCATCAGTCGTTGAACAATTAAGAAAAAAAATGTGCGGTTCAAGATCTACTTTTCATTACGTTCTATTTTTGGCATATTTTTGAAACCTATAAGAGTCCCCTGAAGGATGATTACTGCACCAATGTAAAGCTTCTACATTCTGAGCGTAGATAATTCGGGAACATTCTTATCTGCTCCTCCTCAAATGCTGCTTCTTTCAGTCCTCGTTCCTAGCTGTGAATATAGGGGTGTACTTATTTCTGTCTTTAAAGTAACATTATGCAACTTTTTTACCTTTAAAATAACAGCGACAGAATCATTTTGATGGTACACTGGCTTATAATAGGGAGAATGATGCCTCTTTCATTCTCACTCATCTCCCGAATGCCTGTTTTTTGCACTATATAACTTGGGTTGAGCAGACACAATCTTCTACAAGTTATTTTTTTTCTCCTAGGATGGCAAAGTCATGACCCGCCTTACTCCACATCTGATTGGCTAGTACTCATTGCCCTAATTGGTTAGGTTGGTTGGGCATTGGTTGGGTGCATGAGGAGTGAGATTGGTTAGGGTTAGGGTAAGGATGTCAGGGTAAGCCAATCAGAGGCAGAGTAGAGCGGGTCATGCCTTCGCCATCCTAGGGAAAAAAGTCTCTTGTAGGAGATCATACCCGCTCAACCCAAGTTACATAGTGCAAGAACAAGTGTTCGGGGTGTGGAGTGGTAATGAAATGGGCACCGTTCTCCTTGTTACAAGTCAGTGTACCATCAAAATGTTGTTTGAAGCTGTTATTTTAAGATAAAAAAGTTGAATAATGTTGCTTTAAGTACAAAGTCTGAATTTTGAAACCAAATGCCCTTCCCCCGACCAAATGACACCGGTTCCCTCATTGTACATTCGGAGGGCCGTGTGCGAAGTTGGAGGAGCCGTCAACGGTTCTGCCATTCTTTGGTATCTGCAGCTGCCGCCTTGCCACTCAAGATGCAGGTACACTTAGGGTGTAGATTCATGACCTAAACATCTGTACGTCTTACCACCCACCACCCACTCCCATCGATTCCCTAAAAATAGAGCTCTCTCCATGGCCTGCTGCTTCCAGTGAAACAGATGTTATACCTAGCCCAGAAGAAACCGTCATGGCGCAGGGATCGGGTGGTTTGGTGAGGAATGATGTGCTGACTGACAAACACAAACAAGCTGCTTGATGTGGTACTAACGGAGCCCCTTACGGGACTCTTTCTTCTTGCGCTGTTGTCTCTCTGACTGACTGACATATTTTTCCCTGCGTTATCACAGGGAGAAGAGGCTTTGAAATGTGATGTACAGAAGCACTCGGAAACTAGTTCTCTGACTCTCTTATTGGGGAGGTGGAAGTGGTGGTAAAGCCCAAAGCTAGTGAGTGGCTGGACTGACAGACCAGAGAGACGCACTGTTTTTGTCTTGGTCTGTTCTGAGAGACAGACCGCCGGACTGTAGCGGCATCTCTGGCCAAATGCACTCTTTCTTTTCTTTTTTTTTTGCCCTGCCAGGGTTTGAGGGGCAGCTGTGAGAGCCGAAGGCTGTCAACTGTCCATCGCACACTCCGCAGGTAGGGCCAGGCAAGCAGAACCAGTTTGATTTTAGGTTTTTTTTTCCTTTCCTTTCTTTTTTTTTTTTTGTTACTCTGAAAAGACTGCCTTCCACCCTCTCTCCATCTCTCTTCTGCTTCTTGTTTTTAATGGCAACTGGCAACTCACTCTCTCTCCCCCCTGTTCTCTTTCTGCTCTATTCTGGTTGCTTTGAGGGATGAGGAGGGATAGAGGGAAGATCAAAGCGAGCCACACACTCTGCCCTCCAATATCATTAGGCTATCTCTGATGGCACTGTTAGAGCTGCCGCCGTGTGCACACACATGCGTGTCATTGCATGTGTGTGTATATGTGTGTGTGTGTGTGTGTGTGTGTGTATTCATTTATTTCTGCTGGTGCAATTGTCTGTGTCTTTGCTTATGGGTCTGTGCAAGTATACTGTATGTGCATTCGAGCATGAGTGTGTGTGTGTGTGTGTGTGTGTGTGTGTGTGTGTGTGTGTGTGTGTGTGTGTGTGTGTGTGTGTGTGAGAGCATCTCAGTGTTTGTGTACGTCCCTCACGGCCTCCTGGCACAGGGCCCGGTGCTGCTGTTGGGCCGCCTTGCCGTCAGGCTTTCCATATTGAGCAAGACAACCAGGCCTCCCTCCAATGCTGTGCATATTGGCGCTGCCCTCTGTTTGATGTCATTTATGTTTTGCTCTGATCTCTCCCCACCACATCCTCACACCAGCAAAGCCACACATACAGTAACACAGATAGCGGAGAAGAACTATAAAGGCAAAGCATCTTGAACAGATTTGAGCAAAGGCCTAATAAAATAAATCAAAGCGCTCCTCTGTTGCCAGCTCTGCACCAGTTAATCAACTCTGTGGGCTGCTGGTCTCGCCGGGGCTAATCCTGTCAACTGATTTGGGTATACATGTGGTTATGTGACTGTAAATATGTCCCCCCCCCGTGCCTTTTAAAGTACATATAATACACCGATCAACCAAAAAATTAAAACCACCGGCCTAATATTGTGTAGGTCCCCCTCGTGCCACCAGAACAGCTCTGACCTGTTGAAGTGTGGTCTACACAAGACCTCTAATGGTGTCCTCTGGTATCTGGCACCAAGATGTTAGCAGCAGATCTTTTAAGTTCTGTAGGTTGGGAGGTGGGGCCTCCATTGGATCGGACCGGTTTTTCCCAGCATATCCCACAGATGCCGGATCGGGTTGAGATCTGGGGAATTCGGAGGCCGAGGCAACACCTTTAAACTCTTTTGTCATGTTCCTCAAACCGTCGCTGAGCAATGTGTGCGGTGTGGCAGGGCGCATCATCCTGCTGAAGGAGACCGCGGCCATCACAGAGCTCCAGATGGGCTTTTTACATTGGTTGCACTGGTGTGCTTAACTTCTTGATTTAGGCACACCAGCACATAATGTAGGTGCACCCAACATTTCTCACTGCGCCTTTTGGCATTGTGATAATACATTTTAAGTGTTACCTTTTTTTGTTGAACCCGCGATTTGAAGAATGTCCTTATTTTTAGTTTTTTTTTTTTTTAATGAACTGGGAACAGGCAGTGTTGTTGCCGTAGGTCGGGTTTACATTTAACACATTCTTTTTCATAAGGGTGATCTGGGGCTTAAATTTAGTAAAAGGTAGCTCTTCTTTGGCAATATTATAAGCCGTGTTAATTTTATAACCACTTTTGACTCCTCGCTGCTTCAGTTTGCCTACGTTCTGTGAAGAACCGCCTTACTCTGCCTCTGATTGGCTAGTACTCATTGCCTCATTGGGTAGATTGGTTAGGTTTAGGCCTGAGGAGTGAGATGGTGTGGGTAAGAATATCAGGGTCAGAGCCCCATCAGAGGCAGAGGCGGCATGTTGCAGGACGTCTTCGCAGAATAGGGGTGGGAAAATAATGCTACACACACACAGACCTGCTAAATTTCAGATGCACTGGTGCGACCAGTGGAAATGTTTGGTTGCACTTAACAGATTTTTGGTTGCGTGTTGTGAGCCCTCTCTCAGGGAATACCGTTGCCATGAAGGGGCGTGCAACAATGTTTAGGTAGGTGGTAGGTGTGAAAGTAACATCCACATGAATGCCAGCACCCAGGGTGTCCCTGCAGAACCCAGAGCATCACACTGCTCCCATAGTGCCTTCTTCCCATAGTGCATCCTGGTGCCATCTCTTCCCCAGGTACACTACCGTTCAAAAGTTTGGGATCACCCAAACAATTTCGTGTTTTCCATGAAAAGTCACACTTATTCACCACCATATGTTGTGAAATGAATAGAAAATAGAGTCAAGACATTGACAAGGTTAGAAATAATGATTTGTATTTGAAATAAGATTTTTTTTACATCAAACTTTGCTTTCGTCAAAGAATCCTCCATTTGCAGCAATTACAGCATTGCAGACCTTTGGCATTCTAGCTGTTAATTTGTTGAGGTAATCTGGAGAAATTGCACCCCACGCTTCCAGAAGCAGCTCCCACAAGTTGGATTGGTTGGATGGGCACTTCTTTGAGCAGATTGAGTTTCTGGAGCATCACATTTGTGGGGTCAATTAAACGCTCAAAATGGCCAGAAAAAGAGAACTTTCATCTGAAACTCGACAGTCTATTCTTGTTCTTAGAAATGAAGGCTATTCCATGCGAGAAATTGCTAAGAAATTGAAGATTTCCTACACCGGTGTGTACTACTCCCTTCAGAGGACAGCACAAACAGGCTCTAACAGGTACTATTTAATGAAGATTCCAGTTGGGGACCTGTGAGGCGTCTGTTTCTCAAACTAGAGACTCTAATGTACTTATCTTCTTGCTCAGTTGTGCAACGCGGCCTCCCACTTCTTTTTCTACTCTGGTTAGAGCCTGTTTGTGCTGTCCTCTGAAGGGAGTAGTACACACCGGTGTAGGAAATCTTCAATTTCTTAGCAATTTCTCGCATGGAATAGCCTTCATTTCTAAGAACAAGAATAGACTGTCGAGTTTCAGATGAAAGTTCTCTTTTTCTGGCCATTTTGAGCGTTTAATTGACCCCACAAATGTGATGCTCCAGAAACTCAATCTGCTCAAAGAAGTGCCCATCCAACCAATCCAACTTGTGGGAGCTGCTTCTGGAAGTGTGGGGTGCAATTTCTCCAGATTACCTCAACAAATAAACAGCTAGAATGCCAAAGGTCTGCAATGCTGTAATTGCTGCAAATGGAGGATTCTTTGACGAAAGCAAAGTTTGATGTAAAAGAAATCTTATTTCAAATACAAATCATTATTTCTAACCTTGTCAATGTCTTGACTCTATTTTCTATTCATTTCACAACATATGGTGGTGAATAAGTGTGACTTTTCATGGAAAACACAAAATTGTTTGGGTGATCCCAAACTTTTGAACGGTAGTGTAAATGATGCACACGCACCCGGCTGTCCACGTGACGTAAAAGAAAATGTGATTCATCAGACCAGGCCTCCTTCATCCATTGCACTATGGTCCAGTTCTGATGCTCACGTGCCCATTGTAGGTGCTTTCGGTGGTGGACAGGGGTCATCCTGGGCACTCTGACTGGTCTGCGGCTACGCAGCCCCATATGCAGCAAGCTGTGATGCACTGTGTGTTCTGACACCTCTCTATCATAGCCATCATTAACTTTTCCAGCAATTTGAGCTACAGTAGGTCTTCTGTGGGATCGGGCCAGACAGGCTAGCCTTCATCACTTCACCTGTCAGTGGTTAAAAGTTTTTGGCTGATCGATGTGTACATATACTGAGAGATACACCGATCCACTGTTTTCCGTTCTGATCTGATTCTGACTGACACCAGAGCTGTTTTTCTGGAATATTATTGTAATTATCGTTGTTGTTGATGTTGTTTATGGTGGTGGTAATATCTGTAAGCTTACATGAGGCTGTACTAAACCACACAGCACTTCTTATTAAAAGAGCAAAAAATATACAAAAATGCATTAAATTTATATTTTAAATGTATTCCAAAGCATTTTATTTGAACCATAGTTTAAGTAGGCTTCACATGGAAACAGGTGTGGGAGTGCAAATTGCTATGGCAACTCCTTTAATGTGTTAATTGACTTAAAGAGTCCAACTGCTTTTTTCCTCTCCACATTATCCAAAATAATTCTTTTTTTTTTTTTTTTTTACAAAAACACTTATCCTGTAGTCATTTCACATTAAAATGCCAGGACGATTTATAGATGTATTTTTTTTGCGGGTAAAACATAAAACATTAACTAAGTAATGATCTGTAAACCCAACTGGAAATCTGTTGCTCCTGACTAAGCTGGTGTTGGGGTGTTTGGTGATGTACACCCTGTCTAGCTGGCAGCACTGACCCTGTTCCCTGAAACCTTCACCCATGTGAACTGTCTGCTGTTTGAATTATTTATTCTCCAAGCAGCAACTAAATCAAATTGTTTGGCGTCCGGGTGGCGTGGCAGTCTATTCTGTTGCCTACCAATAGGGGGCTCGCCAGTTCGAATCCCCGTGTTACCTCCAGCTTGGTTTGGCATCCCTACAGACGCAATTGGCCGTTTCTGTGGGTGGGAAGCCGGATGTGGGTCTGTGTCCTGGTTGCTGCACTAGCGCCTCCTCTGGTCGATCGGGACGCCTGTTCAGGGTGAAGGGGGAACTGGGGGGTATAGCGTGATCCTCCCTCGCGTGACATCCCCTGGTGAAACTCCTCACTGTCAGGTGAAAAGAAGCGGCTGGCGACTCCACATGTATCGGAGGAGGCATGTGGTAGTCTGCAGCCCTGCCCGGATCAGCAGAGGGGGTGGAGCAATGACCAGGATGGTTCGGAAGAGTGGGGTAATTGGCCGAATACAGTTGAGGAGAAAAAAAAGGGGGGGTCTAATTGTGACAGTAACCTGGATAAAGTGATGGAAGATTGTAAATGTGGTTCTTCACTTATCCCGTTTTGTCATGGTGCATGGTGCACTCCCTCCTCCCCGTCACTCGGCACCTCCTGCCAGGGCTCGGCTGCAGCAGCTGCTGGGGAGGTTACGCCCGCAGCAGTGCCACAACCTCCATTCACACCACGCACACTGGGTCCCTCTGATACAGTTACTTTGCCATCTACGGCCATTTTATCCTCTCCGAATTACTATGGAGTTTAGGAGACTCCAGGTTTACATTTTGTGGTATTTCACTTGTTTCGCCAGGGCCATCGGCCTTGTTACCCCCCCCACCACCACCACCACATCTCCTTGCTACTCACCTCCGCTTCAGCCACCTGGGTGGTAGACTCCGCATCCTCCACTTCCTGCTCTCTATGTGGCCTAGCGAAGCGCTTTTGTCCCACATCCCCACACTCAAAACACTTCATACTCCCTCAATTTACGTATACCATTTTGGCTTTGGGTGTAAAATTGCTCTATTATATACGTATTTATCATTCATAAAAAACATCAGACTGTGGAATGTGGATTGGATTTTGATCACTAATGTCAGCGCAATATCCAATTCGTGAATTAAATCAGCATCGACACCCGATACCAAAATTTGGATCGGATTGGTCCCAACTCTACATATACGGCATGTAGTGTACGCGTGGCTGACATTTTTGATGTCAACATTTTGATGTCAGATGTGTTCGGAAGAATACTCATGCTTGTTTGTGTAAAATTTTTGATTCTTTTTCTCTCCTGAAATTTAAAGTGGCAGGCTATACAATACATTTTATGTTTTACTTACAGAACCGCTTCTTTTGGTCCTGCACATCAACAAAATACATTTGAATTGGCAGAGCCTCAGAGATCCCATTTCGATAGGACTGCAGGTGGAATCTATGAATTAAAATGAATAGCATTGTGAGGAAATTGCCTTTGCCGAAGAAGGCTGGGGCCTATTCTCCATCCTGTGGGCTTGACTGAAGAGGGGAAATGGTAGCGGTGCTGCAGTTATAGCACCCCCAGGATCTAGCCTCACCTGTTATCCGAACCCCTTACCATCTAACGTCGTCATCATTATTTCCAAGACCCAGGCCCCTACGAACTGTTCCGCGGCATGGACCACCACTATGCTTGCCTGTTATTGCGGGATACAGAGCCCCCTGCATAACATGCTGATTCTTCACCTCTGCCCACACACTGCAGAAAATGTTGCTTTTGGGGGGTGGGGGCAGAGAGCAAGCCGGGAGATGGAGTAGCAACCATAGGAGGTAAACACCGATGAGGGTTGTCAGTAGGACCATTAGGTGCGCCCTGAATGTTTGAATTATTGTTAGAGGTCCATTTGGCCCAAAACCCAAGGGCTTTGTATTTCCTTAGTTATCAGCTCAGAACTCATCACACAGCCTCTGCGATGCTGCATGTTTGCCTACGATGGGCCAGTGAACTGTGAGCACGTCTGTTTTTATGCACTTACTTGTATCGCGCGTGTGTTTGTTGTAGACCTGCGAAGCAACGCATAACCGGACTCCGAAAGGAGCGGGTGCGCAAGCGAGCACACAAGATGGAGAGATTGAAAGATTGAGAGAGACGGGAGGAAGAGAAGGGCGGGGGAAATGGAGCTTGCGCAGTTACTAAATCCATAAAGGATAAAAAGGGTCTTGGCAGGAGTCTTAAGGGGCTAATAAAATAAAGTTCTCTCAGATTAGTTAGCTAATAGAGCTGTAACATAGTGTTTCTGCTTAACGCTAAGGGGAACACGGCCTCCTCCGCAAGAAGGCTTGGTTTGGGAGAGCGAGGGGATGATGAAGGGGGGGAGGGAGGATTGTGGAGGGGAACCGGAGCACCTTCTGGTAAGGAGCCCTCCGGGACCGGTTATTCGGTTAGGTGTGAGCCGGGAGATGAGGGGAGGGGCAGGAGGAGGAGGAGAAAGGGTGATGCGTGCATGCCCTCGCCTGGTCCAGGAATGGCTCTGTCCTGGGTCTATGCACATATGAGGTCAGTGCAGGGGTCATAGTAGTTACATGTGTCTCCATGATCTCCAGAGAATTGGAGCTTTCTATGCGGTTATTGTGATACAGCTTTGGTTTTGCTGCTGGGGAGGGGGGGGGGTACCTGGAGATTTTTAGGCAAGGACAACAGAAAGAGAGAAATAACATGGTGGATGTTGTAAATGCTGTGTCGCACACTGGACACATTAGAAGAAGAAAGAAGAAGAAAGCCACTTTATTTTGTCATTGTATAGTTGTTCAGTTACAATGAACGTTGTTCTCTGCATTTAACCCATCCTATTGTATAGGAGCAGTGGGCAGCTGCAGCCCCCGGTGGGCCAACTCCAGCTCTTCTTTCCATTGCCTTGCTGAGGGGCCCAGGCAGGCGTATTAATCCTAACATGCATGTCTTTTTGATGGCGGGAGGAAACTGGATCACCCGGAGGAAACCCACGCAGACACAGGGAGAACATGCACACTCCACACAGAAAGGACCTGGGTCGGCTTGAGGTTCGAACCCAGGACCTTCTTGCTGTGAGGCAGCAGCGCTAACCATTGGGCAACCGTGCCGCCATAATACCGTGGAATCACATCAATAATACTCTCAGTATCTACTGTTGTGTCTAAACTCTTAACCGTTGTCTGCTGCTGTGTTCTCAGCAGCTGCCGGGTGGGCCTTGAGGTAGGGTCTTTGACTTCTTCCACAGGATCACTCCGTGGCCAGTAATAGAAAACTGTAGCCATGGCGTGTCTTTCTCTTTTTCTGCAAAACTCTTCCCAATATTTGCAAACTGTTTTCTTTCCCGGCTGTGGCTGTAAACATGCTTTTTTCTTTTTTTTAGACATTTCACAAGTGCGGGGAAAACAAGCCGTGACTATTCCAATTTCCAAAAACATTTTGTCTGTTGTTTATTCACATAAGGGGAATTCTTTTGGTAGCACGTCCTGTTTTATAGCGCACTTTGTATCCACAAGTGGACACCATTCTCCTTTCAAAGTGTGCTCCCAACGGAGAGGAGAGCTGGATTAACTCTTGGTTTGTGCAGTAGTGCGACTCTCTGCCTGCCATGTTGGCTCTTGCTGGTGCCGCTGTGCCTCTTCACGGGTGAGAGGACATGTACCTCCTCTTCTTAAGTCTCCTCACTCCAAACTCAACAAGGCTCAAGGAGTCGCCATCTTCCGCTCTCCATCTCCCCCTGCTTCAGTGCTCATCTCTTTAGTCACTGTACTGAGCTTGGAGTGGATACTGGGTGGTAATTTGAAGTGGGGACTTGAACAGGAATATGTGCATTTGTCTGTGCATGCTTGGGAATGCACAACGAGCAGCTAAATGTGTATCTGTCAAAGATGTCTGCTTTTGTCAGTATGCAGATCTCTGTCAGCACTGTGGGTGTATTTGTGTGTGTGTGTTTGTGTGTTTAACTGGAGGTCTTAAGAAGCTCTCCTCACTGCGGGCGACAGCTTAGAAGCCAACTCTTACAGTGGGAGGGAGAATATCCATCCGTTCAAGGTGGTCTGCTCTCCGGAGACAGGCAGTGGAAGGGAGGAGAAGGGAACCAGAGGAGAAGGGGGGGGGGATACAGACTGGGGACAGACAGGGGTTCTCTCATGAGACTAAAATGGGAACACAGAGACTCTTAGAGGGGGAGAGACAAATGGAAGTTACCTTTTCTTTAATGGCAGAGTACGAATAGCGTCTTCAGAGCTGCCATTGTCATGGGAATAGTTAGAAATGGTAAAATGAGGGACCCCGAGACCGAGTATTTTGTCTTTGTTTTAGAGAGAGAGAGAGAGAGAGAGAGAGGGAGAGAGAGAGAGAGAGACCTGCTTTTGTTTTGAAACCAAGAACTAAGGTGAAGTACTGATGGGGATAGGGCTACTCATATTTAAACTGCGACTATACACACACACACACACACACACACTGACACTCAGATGCTGCACACACAAAGATAGACACCCATTGATATGAAAATGCATATGAGCCATATCCCGCTGTCCACACACACATGCCCCTGTTCAGCCAGCGTTTAATTAACAGTCTGATGGGGTTGCGAGGCTGGGGCTCAGTCCCTGGGGGGACGGGTCATGCAGTATGCTGGTAGTATGCAGGGAGGAGGGACACATGCTGTTGTGTGCCACTGCAGCACTGAGGTCAATAAATGGTCCCCCCAGTGCGAAAGTAGATAGGAATAGAGTGAAGAGACGGGATTAGATGTGGTCTGTAGGGAGGTTGTGACCGCTGCCTGCTACTTCTCAGTGTGGCATACTCTACCTTGACCCCTTCTAGCACACATGGGCACTCTTGTCAACACACACACGTATACACAGACACACAAACTGACAAAGGAAGCTCATATAATGCATGGACAATATAGCAGTCTTACATTCATGGCAAGGAACGCACACACACATGCAAACGTTCTTATTTGTGCTGTCTATTGATATATACATCAAAACATCCACAGACATATAGTGGCCATAATAGGCTGATAGTGTAGTGGTGATGAATAGATGATAATTTTATTGCAGAGAAACCTCATTGTCGCTTCATCTCTCTGAGTCAGCGAGGAGCTGGCAGTTAAATACATGCAGACCTCGATCACAGGCCCTTCAGTAACACGTCCGTCCATCCATCCATGCTATCATCTATTAATCTGATTTATCTACCGATGCTTTGTCCATTCCTATTTTCCTTTTGTCTGTCCATCCATCCATCCATGCATCCGTCCATCTATCCAACCGTCCATCTTTGCAGTCTTTCGTTCTCCTTTCCTTGTGCCTCTGGGAAATGGAATCAGATGCTGTGCATTGAAGCAAGCTCATTCAGCAATTGTTGACTTCAGTTACAGTCATTAATGCCTCTGTTACAGCATCATATTATCATATGTTACCACGGGAGACGAATGCCAAGCTGCTATGTGGCGATTAAGTGCAGTGCATCATTCGCGATGATTTCTAAAGCATCAACCCTGCCCTGATCCTGAGAAAATTAAGAGCGAAGGCGCTGCTTTAATTAATTTGTTAGCCTTCTCAGTCGTTGAATGTATAGAAGGGTGTGTGCATCCAAGAAAAACGGAAAATTAACATGTGTTTCTTGTATAGTCACTGTATTACACTTTTCCACAGCCTGCAAATGATGAACAAATAACTCAGAACTCCTGAAATCTGTGCAAGTGACATTCCCGATGCATAAAGAGTTCACTGTGTGTAAGTCACATGTCTATGTATGTGTTTATATACACACTACATTGCCAAAAAATATGTGGACACCCGAACATCAAAACCATGGGCATTAATATGGAGGTGGTTCCTCCTTTGCTGCTATAACAGCCTCCCCTCTTCTGGGAAGGCTTTCTACTAGATTCTGGAACATGGCTGCAGGGATTCGCTCCCATTCCATCACAAGAGCATTAGTGAGGTCAGGCACTGATGTTGGGGAGAAGGCCTGGCTCACAGTCGGCACTTAAGTTCGTCCCAAAGGTGTTGGATGGGGTTGAGGTCAGGGCTCTGTGCAGGCAAGTCAAGTTCTTCCACACCAAATGCAAACCATGTCTTTATGGACCTCACTTTGTGCACAGGGGCATCATCATGCTGAAACAGGAAAGGGCAAACTGTTGCCACAAAGTTGAAAACACACACTTCTCAAGACAGTCATTGTCTGCTGTAGCATTAAGATTTCCCTTCACTGGAACTAAGAGGCCTAGCTAGCCCAAACCATGAAAAACAGCCTCAGACCATTATTCCTCCTCCAGCAAACATTACAGTTGGCACTATGGATTCAGGCAGGTAGCGTTCTCCTGGCATCCGCCAATGCCAGATTCATCCAACTGCGAAGTGTGATAAAGCACTCCAGAGAACATGTTTCCACTGCTCCAGAGTCCAATGGCGGTGTGACACTCCAGCTAACGCTTGGGAGTGCCCATTGTGATCTTTGGTTTGTGCGCAGCTGCTCGGCCATGGAAACCCATTTCATGAAGCGTACAACGAACAGTTCTTGTGCTGACGTTGCTTCCAGAGGCAGTTTGGGACTCGGTAGTGAGTACTGCAACCGAGAAGAGGATTTTTACGTTTCAACATTCTGCGGCCCTGTCCTGTAAGCTTGTGTGGCCTACCACTTCACGGCTGAGCTGTTGTTGCTCCAAGATATTTCTGCTTCACAATAACAGATTTACAGTTGACCAGGGCAGATGTGGTGGGGCGGAAATTTGATGAACTGGCTTGTTGGAAAAGTGACATCCTATGACAGTGCCATGCTGAAAGTCAGTGAGCTCTTTGGTACAACCCATTCTTCTGTCGGTGTTTGTCTATGGAGATTACATGGCTGTGTGCTTGATTTTATAGGCCTGTTGGCAAAGACTGTGGCTGAAATAGCCAAACCACATAATTTTGGCCATATATATATATATATATATATATATATATGACAGCTGATTCAGGGCTCTTGTGCTGTTTTTTTATTTTTCAGATTGATCCTGTAAAATTGCATTTGTGCCTGAAAATTGTCCATACCTCATGCACCAGTTTTGTTGCCTCAATTTTTCTTCGTTGTTTTCGCTTTGGGAGCCACGTATTTGCTCGCTGTGACACTCCTGGCTTAAGGTCTGAGCTATTTTGCAGCCCTGCGGCTTGACCAGAGGCAGCCGAAGTTAAAGTGCGGTTCCATTAATAAAGGCTGAAGCCATAGGCTATTGCTGTGGCTGATGCAGTGTTGATTAATGAGGGCTGGGCCTTTGCCTTGGCGGTGGTATCTCTGTTGAATTAGGCCCTGATTACGCCTGGCTGGGTCACACATGACTAATGGCTCCTGGGCCTAATCCATCCTTCTTTTCAGCCAGGCCATGTGGAACAACTACTGGATGTAGCAATGTGTGTTTGATCTGTTTGTTCGCCTAGAGCATTCGGCGCATGGTGGCTTGTAGATGGGTGGTGACTGCCCCCGGTATCAGAGCTGCCCAGTCTTTTTTTGTTGTTTATTTGTTGTGTTTAAATGGGCTTCTGAGATACATATTTTTCTCTAAGTACCATAATTGCCCTTGTGATGACTGCTTTTGCCCCTGAGTGGAAGCCCTCTTTCACCTTAATTAAAAGCCTACTATTAAAAAAATCAGACTATTCTGGCACCACCGTGGTAAAATAAACATTGCTGCCTTCAAGGGCTGTCTCCTTCACAAGGGCTATAGAAGCGTGGTTTTGTTTACTCATTAGTATTTGTTACGTGGAGTTGAAACGTAATTTGTTAGCCCGCGTAGGTGAAAAGAGGCTCGGGGTGTTGGTGCGACACCGTGTCAGAGATTATTGTCATGCCCTCTGACCTCAGCACCAGGCTCAAAAGATTGATTTATGGAGGGAAAATTAATGCACAGGAACGTCAATACTCGATGAATTTTTAGAGACGCTGTGTCTAATCCAGTGGGGGCAGTGACGTCATTCACCAGAACCGCTCAGCTAGACTCTTGACACCTGCAGTGCAACACACTTGCTTACCTGAGACCCAGTGTGGACCAGCAGAGGCTATACGCTGTGGTCAGTGCTTAGTGTGAGTGTGTGCCCGTGCACGTGTATGTGTGCAATGAGTTGGTTGAAGAAGCAAATGTCAGTATGGCAGAATCGATAAGCACACAGCGCAAAAGACATACCCAGAGCTGGCGTTGCCATTGAGTAATGATTTGTAACATTTTCAGATATCAAGGCGTGGGCTGGACATGGTTGACGGACATAGCTGGGTCCAATAAGTTTTGCCTGGCAGTAGACTGTCTCTTCATAGTCAAGTCAATTTTATTTTTATAGCCCAATATCACACATTGCAAATTTGCCTCAGGGGGCTTTACAGCAACACAACATCCTGTCCTTAGTCACTCGCATGGATAAGGAACAACTCCTCAAAAAAAAAAAAACCTTTATCAGAGAGAAAAAACAGGAAGAAACCCCAGGGAGAGCACCAGCGGAGGGATCTCTCTCTCCCAAGATGGACAACGCGCAATGGATGTGGTGTGTATACAATTTACAGAACACAACATTGAATGAGGATAACAGAATTATAATGGAAATATAAAATATATGAAGAATATGGTGAGGAGGATGCCAAGCAGTGTCCGGATGCCTCCGGAACAGCCTAGGACCCAAGCCACGCGACCACCATCACCATGTAAAAATCCATCCCGACATCCTGTGTCTTCCTCACCGTGAGCATTCGTGAACCTGAAGCCAATTTAGTCGGTGCAGTATAGCCAAGACAGGTCTGTTACAGTTGTAATGAATTGTGTCTAAGGAATTATGCCTCCTTAACTCACAAAGCCTCAGAAAATATTGCGGCGTTGTTTCCCTGTGACCGCCCACTCTCTGTCAGAGCTGTTGGCTTGTCGCGTCAGGCTGCACAGGTTAACACTGCTCTGCCTGTTGAGGAGGTAGGGAGCTGAAACCACGCTGTCAGTCTCTCTGGCGTGGTGTGAATCATCGTCTCCTTTCACCGTGGCTCTGCTTATTGGGCACGGGCCACGTGGAGGCAGTGGGCATGTCCTCAGTGCCAGAGGGGGTCGGCGGCGAGGCGAAGGAAAAGGGAAGGAGTTGGTGAAAAGGGAGTATGGAGACTCTTTGGCGGTGTCGGTTGCGGCCCTCTGACCCAGTGTTTTTCCACCCAGCCAAGCTTGTTGTTTACCACTCAGTAGTGGGAGCACAGTTCTCTACTGGACTAATTGTCATCCCGCAACAAACAAGACACCGCTGGTACACAGAGAGGGGCTTTCTGAGCTTGTTATGTTGTAGCAAGGAAGCGAAGGGAAAGAAGAAAGGAAAAGCGAGGGAGCCAGAAAGAGCGAGAGAGAGGATCTATTAAAAAGAAATGTTTTCCTCTGCAAAAGCAGTATGAGGAAACAGGATGTGGACAGAAATGCAAAAAGAGACTACAGAAAAAAAGGGGGAGAGAGGAAAAAGCAGTGCCTGAGTTTAAGGAGCATGAAGACAGGGAATACTTTGTAGTATATTATCTTTTTATTGATATGTGTGCGTGCACGTGTGTGCGCGTGCACGAGGCGGTTCTCCAGTTCCTCTCTTTCCTGTCGCGGTATCCCAGGGTGAGCCTGGTTGCCACTCTGAAGGTCTGCTGCTCATTAGAGGAGCCTGCCGAGTCGCTAACAGGGTGTGCTCGGTCGTCTCCGGCGCGGCCCGCGATAGTACGCTCCAAAATATGCTTCTGTCACACTGTGATGGAATCGCAGTAACGACGACGCGATGCTGTACAAACACAGCCAAAATGCCAAAGCCGCTCTTTTTTTTGTCATCTCCTCTTTCCCCCCTGCATTTTTTTTTTTTTTTTTTGGGCTTGTCTCGGTGCTGCTTATGTTTTAGTGCTTCATCACCTCCCCCACAACACCACACCATCTCACTCTATGTGTGCGGGTCAGTAATGAGCCGGGTATGCGTTTTTTGTGCCACAGGCGTATTTTCTCTCCATCATTATCACCCCCCTCAACACACACGTATACACACGTACACACGTACACACATGCACACAAGCACCCCCCCATCTCACCCCCCCCCCCCAACAATTTTCCAGGTTGCTGGAACAGTACTCTCTTACCCCCTGCATCCATGTGTGGTTTCAGACTGAACATTTTTGAACACCTTCCTTCCTGCGGCACAGGAGAACCCGGCGTTGTTCGGCTGCCGCTGCTGTCTGCAGAGGTTGGTCACGCTCGGTTCGTGTGGCCTTAGTCTGTCTTACAGGTGGGAAAAATACATGAGCCCTCGTGTCATTGCCCCTGGGCTAGACCACGCTGGGTTCTGCGGTGTAATGTTTAAATGAACGTCTGCTGCGGGCATTCCTTTGCACTGCGTAACGAGGAGTGCATGTGCATGCATGCAGCGCACGCATAACACGTGCATGCAAATGCCAATTTTTCAGACGACTACACCTGATTATGCGAACGTCAATACACACACACACATACAAACATAGGCGGTGTACACAGATACAGTGGTGTGTGGACAGGGCCAGTAGCGGTAAACATGTAGCGGTAAACATTAATGGTAAAGACTCCAATTTCACGTTGTTTGTCGCAGCTTTGTCCTTCCTGTTTTTCTTTCCTCCCCCCCCCCCTTGTTCTTATTGCAGCTAAATACAGACATCAGTCGGATTTGTCAGGCTAAACTATTTGGTGTTTGACACTTGAAACAAACCCCCCCTTTGAATAGAAGAAATAGAATGATGGGCTCCATGTCAGGAGTCTCCTGATTGCAGAATGAGCCTGCTCCTTATTCTCAGTGCTCCACTCTCCTTTCTTGTCGAAGCTAAATCCTTTAAAGCCTCGTGGTTGATGTGCATTGTGCGGCTTATGTCTCTGGTGCAGTGGTGCATGACTGCCATATAAACAATATAGTCACGTTCACTCTGAACCCCCCCCCCCCCCAAAAAAAAACACTTGAAGTCTATCTAGGTTGCGACCAAAGACGGTTTTGAACATCTGTTGTGGTCTCTGGGCCTATAAATGGCCCACAGTATCAAAATCTTGAACGTGGTCCCTGCAGTGTTGGCACAGATGAGCAGGCCAATCGATCGCTGCATCAATGCTGGAGTGACAGCTTAAAAGAAATGGGACAGAGGCAAAGAGAACACGAGTGGCAAAGGAAGAGCGAACTACAGGGCCGGGACGGGAGATGGTGCCGGAGGAAGAGAGCATTGTGATTAATCAGTTCTTGCCCTTTCAACGATATGCGCGAGGCGCCAAGTACACCTGCAGATTTACCACGGCATCGTCGGTTAAACCACCCCTCTTGCTAATTGAAGCGAGAGGCGGGTAAAAGCTAGCAGGAGAGGGATAAGGCAGGGCCCTTCTAATTCGCGCTTTTTCACCCCAGTCAACTTAAAGTTCTCCTCGCCATGTCACCCCCTTGAAGCTTCTCACAAATCCTTTTGGTCCCCCAACCCAGTTCCAGTTTTTCACAATCCGCTCTCTCCTCCGCCAACTGTGTGCGTTCGAGCGTCAGACACGACGGTGCCCTGGAGTAGGGTGAACAGGTGTGAGGTCGAGGACTTACCCGCGGTCGGAGAATGAGCAAGCCGCTGTGATACTGGGCTGGAGGGAACTAGCCTCAAATCTTCAGCGTGCAGTTCGGAGCGGGGGGGAGGAACTCGCTAATTAGCTTTGTTATTCATTCATGAGAGGGAGCAGAGCCATTTGTCTTAGATACTTTTAACAAATGCAAAACCAGAGGGGAAAGAAGCGACACAAATCTTCCGAGGAACCGTTGAATAATTATGCCCCCTCATCTTGAAAGCAAACCTACGGTGTTCTTAACTGTCAGCACCTTTTTTTTTCTTCTTCTTCTTTTGCTAATGTAGTATTTCATTGCTAACATCATCAATTCAGGGATTTTAATTGGTTTTGTTATTCATCATCTTGCTCGCCTCAGTTCCACCAGCCTAAACACGGTCCGGGGAGTCCTGCATCCAGCCATTTGGGTCAATAGCCTCAAGGAAGTTGCCACCAGCAAAACTTCCTGCAATATATAGCTTATACAGTAGCTTGGAAGTGAGCATCATAACTCACATTTTCACGTTTTTCACCCATCTCGCAGATCTTCCTGCACTAGTTGGAGGTGTATGTGTGTGTGTGGGCATTTATTATTCTTTTTAAATGTAACCCAACTCTTGCCTCTCTATTTGGTTCAAATCCAAACAGGCCGTTCCACACATCTCCGGTGATGTCCTGTTTTGTCTGCTCCCCAGGAGTCAGATAAACATTTGATAATAGATGGTCACCAAGTCCTGGATCCAAGAGTTGTGTTTGTGCCTCGGGAATGTATACACTCACTCCTTGGGATGGAAAGGGAAGTGGGAAGTTACACAAGTCGTTTTTTTTTCATCCCCTTTGTTTGAATAATGCCACTGAAGTCTATTTCAGTTATTTCAAACAAATTCAAGGTTTATTTCACTTGAGAACACCGCCTCCTTTGTTGGAAGCCCTTTTAGGCTCCTCTGCAACATTGTAATATGGTTACAACCACTTTCATATTTTTTTTAAGCAGTAAGCATAGAGAAATGCTACGAACGGGATTCCAGCTGAGCTTTAGATCATCCCGTAACTCGTATTTTCTTTCCACTCCAAACAGCAATTTGAGTGTTCACATTTCTACGAAAATCCTCCAATATTTGTATATGTGCAATATATCTTTCATATTATCCTCCCACATGCCCTCTGGTCTTAAAAACAGTCTTTCTGGAGAGTAGTGGTGAAAGCCCTCAGCTCCTTCATGGTATTGGATGATTGGATGTTTGCATACGGGGTCAGGGTCGTGCTGGCTGCTGCCATGTGTGCCATGCTGGCAGGGCTCAGTTCCCGTCCTGTCTGGGTGTGTTTCGTGATGCTGCCGCCCTAGCAGGGCCTTCTTAATGAGAGCGGAGGAATGAGGGAAGCAGATGGGATTGCCTTTGGGATTGTGGGAAGACTCAGGAAGGGCTAGGACGGCGGTTTGCGGAGGGAGCTAGCACCACGTGGCAGCATGCCCACTCTGCCCTCTGGTCATCTATGCTAGTCCTGCTTGGTGGTCATCCAGGCGCACTCTGGTTCGCCAATTAAAGATGAGCTCACAGTCACCCCTCAAGGTTCTTCCAAACCCACAGACACCCCCCACCCCCTTCTCTCTCTCTCTCTCTCTCTCTCTCTCTCTCTCTCTCTCTCTCTCTCTCTCTCTCTCTCTCTCTCTCTCTCTCTCTCTCTCTCTCTCTCTCTCTCTCTCTCTCCCTCTCTCCCTCTCTCTCCTCATCTTCCTTTTTCTTAAGTTTCCCCATTTCATTTTTTTCCCAACATCTTGCTGCATTAGGCTTTGTTCTCACTTTCGTACTCAGGGGGACTCACCGCGCAAACTTCTGCGCTTGTTCTGTCGTCTTGCTTTTCCAGTCAGATAACCCACTTCCAAAGTGTGCCTGGTTGTGTTTCACAGCATATAGGAAAGGAAGGAAGAGCCTCTCTCTAAAGCCATGATTGTTTATTAGTGTTAAAAAGTACTATGTAGATGAAACCAGGAGTTAACTGGACACGTGTATGTGTTCATGGGTGGCCATAGCATTACCACACACTTGCACCTTGAGCTGTGTGGTCAAGAGTCATTTGTCAGTAGGGGGTTTTTAGGTTTGTCCTTCAGAGGATTCAGACTTCAGCGCTGTTGAGGTAAAGTAGTCAATGCAAAAGGTCAAAGGTTGCTGAGTTGGCTTTTTGTAAGTACAAGCCAATAACAGAGAGGAAGTGTGTGTGTGTGTGTGAGAGAGAGAGAGAGAGAGAGAGAGAGAGAGAGAGAGAGAGAGAGAGAGAGAGAGAGAGAGAGAGAGAGAGAGAGAGAGAGAGAGAGAGAGAGAGAGAGAGAGAGAGAGAGAGAGAGAGAGAGAGAGAGAGAGAGAGAGAGAGAGAGAGAATACAGTTCAGTCAGTTCAGTACACAGGCTGTTGTTGCAGCAATGAAAACAGCTGACTGACAAGAAAAGGTGGGAACACGGGGATTAAATCAGCCTTGTGATAGAGCTGCAGAATGAACCGAGCCTAATCATATGGCACGGTCGCCGGCCTCACCTCACCATTCACCACTTGCCCTGAGGGTGCAATATCCATCACGAAACTCCCATAAGCAAAGCTCCGAAGCACCACTTGTGTGCATCTCCTTGTCAGCATGAAAGAGGAAGTGTATGCCTACTGCCATTTATATAGGCAACAGCTGCCTGACTCAAGCTAGGAAGAAATTACACCATCTTTTCTGTATCCTTCTTCCTCTCACTCTTCCCCGGGTTTGTGACTTGGGCTTGTATTCCACTGCTCCAGGTGTCCAACGAGAGTGTGACAGAGAAAATCGCATGCTCATGAAGAAGGAAAAGATGTGAGGAACACATCATATGCTCCCAAATTTGATTTCTGCTTGACTGAAATGTTCATGGCACACAACCCCCCCCTTTTTTTTATTCAGATGAGGCTTTACCTCTGTTTTCTCTTTCTATTTCCTCCACTGGAGATTCTGCCAAGAACGTGACCCTCAATTTCTGGTAGAAGCAGGCTAGGCAGCGGTGAAGCTACCATACATGCAAGTAATGCGGCTAGCTGCATTGGGGCCCTCAACAGTTTAAGGCCTGCAAGCACGGACCCCTCTTTATCTCACCGCTATCGTGGTAAAGCTCTCGAGCACTGACTCTACAGTATACGGTATGTTCAAAAATGTGCAAAGTGTGCCCGTGCATAATTATGGATATGCGTACTACTGCATACTACGCAGTAGAATAGACGACTTCACACAGCAAAAAGCCCGAAGATTGCGCCTATATTGGAATTAGAACTCATCTATTATTTATTTGACTAACAATCAGCGTACACACGTGTTTTGTGTTTAAAAGGTTTATGTGCTGATATCAATAATGTTGTATACGTGCTGGTGTGCCGTCACCGATGTTTTCATCCGTGTCAAGTTGCGCTGTCACCGATTATGTGTTCATCTGTTATGGTGCCCTGACGCCAGATTTTGCTAAGCAGGCTACTCCATCGCTATCTTGGCCTTGCTGTTATGACTCCTCCTCTATAGCGTGGTGGTCTGTTTTCCTAGTAATCATTTCATTTAGCTGTCAACAGCGCAGTGCATTTCGCTGGTGCTTGTCATTTTAAAGCTGCGTGCTTTCACTTCTTTCATACGCTACCAACATGGCGTTATGCTACATCTGATTGTGATGGGCAGGCCGGGGCCCGCTTTGACCATCTTGCACTGGGGCTCGGCGCTGACTCATTACGCTGCCGAGGCCAGGTATTGAAAACCCATGACACTTTAACAAGAAAACAAAACTCCGTGTTGTTCCAAGAGGCTGCTGAATTTTGCAGACAATCGATGCAGTGCTAAATTAAGCTGTCGCGGGAGTTTTTACAGTCTATTTTAAGGTGAATTACACTGATTTAGATGTGCCTGTTGAAAATAAGATAATTTGTTCATGAGCTTTAGGAATAGCCAAGCAATCTTTCATGGAAAACTGTTTCCAGAATAAATAATTTCCACAAGCATATTCAATATAGAAGATGATGTTGAAATCAAAACACTATACTTAATAATCCATGGTCTTTTACATATTTACAGCAACGGTTTCAGGCTCAGGACATGTTTTCCTTTAATTGCTTTCCTAACTCGTTTTCAGCCTGCATGAAAAAATGGTAATAGTCATCATATGCTAGGCTAAAATACCAGTAAGTGCCCTCTGTATAAAATCAGCTCCAGTTGTCCTCCCTTTTCCTCCCCATCTCCAAAAATATATATAAGGCATGGTACACAAACGTATTTTCTCTCTGTGAGCACACGGTGCCCTCTAATATTACATTATTTTTTTAAGTCAACTGTAAGAGACCAAAAAAAACCCCAAAAACTCATTCATCAAAGGATATTGGTAACCCTGTATAAAACAATATTTACAAATGTCAGATAGTAAATTTGTTGAGACAGTGTAATGGCCTGTCTAGGGGTGACCAGGACACAACATGAATTGCGCACCTTCTTCCTCAACTCCCAAACCGCAACACAGTTCTCAGCACAATGATAGTAGGAAAATATATATTCATTTACAGGGGTGTAATATTTCCAACTATTCCTATTATTATATATATATATATATATATATATATATATGTGTGTGTGTGTGTGTGTGTGTGTGTACTTAGCACAAAGAGTAAGGAAATTTGTGTTTGGTAGATTATTTCTTTGTTGTAACAACGCTTCTTGGCAATAAATCTGATACCGTTGGAAAGCCTGTTTATCTGCCTTTTAAATGGGGCCACATTTGTAAGGAACATGCATTTGTGGGATGAGCAGCAGAGCTGAGTATGTGGGTTGAGCCCATGAAAAATTTGCCAAATCTTCTCTGCCAATGCCAAACAGCTTATTTTGCTGTTGCTATTGACTCTTGTTTTGAGCTTCTGGTACCCCAGGTGCTGACAATCAGGTGCCTGATATAAGATTTATTGCCAAGAAGCATTGTTACAACAAAGAAATAATCTACCAAACACAAATTTCCTTACTTTTTGTGCTAAGTTTATATATTACAAGGTCTAATATATATTGCCAGGACTAAGGCGTGTGATGACAAAAATGGCTTCGTGGTGGACCAAGGCCAAAATAAGAAACAAAACCCTTCTAACTGCATCGGGGAGATAACCTAACAAAATAAACAAATCAAAATACATCATAACTCACGTCTCTGACTAACAAAACAAGAGAAACCATGTTAACAGAAATGGCAGTCCACCTCTTCTAGTTAAAGTCAGCAAAATGCCGGAACATGCTGGATACACAATTAGCCTACACGTTTTAAAAGAGAGAATTAGATACATTATTAGCTCAAATGATTATCCTTATATTCAAGCAAATCGAAGCATAAAAAAATTGTGTGCTTGTGTGTTTTAGCTAGTGTTTTTGAGTGACCTGCTCCCTTACTGGCGAACATGTCACTTATTTTGCAGCATTTAGCTGTATCTGTGGCAAGGGCCTCTCTCTTTTTTATTCTCTCCCTCTCTGCTCCACCCTTCATGTTCTTCTTCCCTTCTAATCCTAACCCAAACAGGTAGAGGGTTTCTATGTGTGTGATGATGTCATTTTTTTGCTGCACACAGCCTCATACCGGGGACACTGCCACGAAAGAAAGTCACGCTGCCTGATGTGTGGATTTTGAGAGGTTCGTCAGCTAATTCCTGCTTGCTATATTATCGCTGTTCAGGTTGACTGTTCACAGCAGGCCAAAACAACCTTCAGGCCACTGGGAAATGTCCCGGTGCGCCTGACGGGTTGTCCATGTGTGCTTGCTAGATTCACTCGTTTCCTGGAAGGCTTTTGGACTACAGAAAGCGGGATCTCAGGCACCAATGTGGCAGGGACGTTTTTGGCTTCTGTTGCTGGTTCTGTTGGCATGGACTGGTGGAAACTTTGGCCATGATCATCCTGATTTCATCCGAACCGATGATTGTCCGATGGGGATAGTGAAACAAAGTTCATACTCAAGATGAGGTGAGTAGATGGATGATGTAGCTTGTATGATGAAGTAATAGCTCAGTTTTTTGAGTGTGCTCAAGGGGATCTTGTGTGATCTCGGCTCTGGCGCAGAATACTAGAGTGGAAGAGGAGGAGAGGGTTAGGTGGATATTTATAGGAATGCCAGAAGTGTTGCAGTTGAGATGTGGTCCTGCTCCTGAAGCTTCGCTAGATAAGCTTCAATTAGAATAATTTGAAAGAAGTAAATTATTAAGACATTTTATAATTGTCAAAAATCATTACGCAAGTAGTAGATGATTCCAAGTTTATATAAAGATGTATGTGGTTCCAGAGATTATTAGGACATTCTAGATTGTTCCCTAATGCTCTAATAGCTTCCCAGAATTCTCTGGAGTTGTCTGTAAATTGATGAGTAACAAGTGAGAGCTGTTAGATCACCGCTTGCAGGTAGATGTGATTTGTGCAAAGCTGACAAGGGATCACACCTTTAGTATGGCAAGAAAAAGATAAATTCCTCTTGAAAACAGCATTGCTATTGTTACTCTTTATAAAGAAGGCCATTCCATGGGAGTCATTGCTAAAAAGTTAAAGGTTTCATACAAGGGAGTGTAATGCACCTTTCAATGGTTCAAGCAGACTGGCAGTATAAGGGACAAGCCAAGAGCAGGAAGACCTCGGGCAACAACAAAACCAGAAGATAAGGGATTGACACTCACTAGTAAGAAGAACCAAAGGCTTACAGCACCTAAATTCTTTTCAGATTTCGACATAAACAGGCAACAGTTTCAACTGTAAAACACTGCCTAAAACAAGCTGGATTAAATAGACCTATGGCTGCCCAGAAAACCATGATTAAGACGTCAAAATAAAAAGAAAGGGTTGGGGGGTGCCCTGGTGACTCACCTGATAGAGCGTGTACCACGTAAGGCTGAGTCCTTACCGCAGCGGCCTGGGTTTGAATCTGGCCCGGGCCCTTTACTGCATGTCATCTCTTCACTCTCCCCTGCCTTTCCTGTCTCTCTCTCAGCAACTATTGCTGTCAAATAAAGGCAGAAAATGCACACTCAAAAAAGAAGAAGAAGAAAAATCTAAAAATAATAAATACATTAAAATAAAAAAAAGGTTGGCCTGGGCTTGGAGGAGACGTTGGCTCTGGAAAAATGTACTCGTGACTGATGAATTGAAGATTGAAATCTCTGGATCCAACCGTTGACTTTTTGTAAGAAGAACTCTGCAAGAAAAGATGATGCCAGCATGTGTAGTGCCCACTGTCAAGTAATTGTGGTGGTTCAATCATGATCTGGGGTTACTTTAGCTATGCTGGAGTGGAGAACCACTTCAAAATTGATGAGATTTTTGAAAAAAAGAATGGTACAAAAAGTCGTGATGCATACTTAATAATCTAGGTAAGGAAATCACAGAAATGTGAATCAGCTCATCTGGACACAATAATTATTGAGAGAAACGTTTCATAACTCATCTAAGTGACCTCTTCAGTCTCAACTGACTGCAGGTATCCCCACCCTTACAAACAATACAGTGGCATAACGACTGAAAACAATGATCGGTTTCAAATTGCTGTGACCATTAACTCGAGTTACAATAACAATGTGTACTATTCACAGAAGATTGGGGAATTGTTGCAGTCACAGCAACTCGGGTCTCTTATGATGTCTTGTCTCTCTTCACGTTCGTTCCTGTTGATGAAGCAGTGGAGATAGTCCATATGAAATTACAAAATGTCCCCACCCTTAGCATTAGAACCACCCTTAACACTGACCAAATGTGTCTGCTCCTGAAGCTGTGTCTTAAGCCCACATACTTCACATACATTGGTTCAGATTTGTGGATGAAACCTGGGTTAAAATCAAATCTCAGTATGATGTACCACATTTCACCGCCCACATTAACTCTGTGAACAGGCACATCAAGTTAACCAGGGAGGATGTGGAAAATGAAAGGTTAGCCTTCTTAGACTGTGAAATTGCAATTGGTGATGGGGGACATATGATTATTGATGTTTACTGTGAACCAACACATACTGATCAGTGTTTAAGGTTTGACTCTCATCATCCACTGGAGCACAAACTAGGAGTCATCAAGACACTGTACCACCGAGCTGACAGCCTCCCCCCTGACACAGCAGCCGGTGAAGGGGAGAAATCCCACATTAAACAGGCCCTGGTTATGTGTGATTATCCTCACTGGGTGTTTGTCAAAGCCAGGAAGACGCCCAGACAGTGTACTAGCTAATCAAAGAGAGGAGAAGGACAACAGCTGCCCAAGTGTAAACCAGTGGTGATTCCGTAAGTGGTGGGAATGTCAGAACAGTTGAGACATATTTTCCAAACACTGCATCTCAGTTGCTTATAAACCCCAAAGCATGCTGCACCAGAAATTGGTCCACCCCGAGGATCAGGTCCCCGGCGCAAACAGAGCAACATAGTGTGCATTGTTAAGTGCTGGGAAGATTGCTGTGACTTGAACATCGGGGAAAGCAAACAGACGCTGGACAAGAGGATGGTACAACAGAGAAGAGCTAACGTGTCAGGCCAGGAATCCACAGTCTACACCACTCTACAGGCCAGTGGCCACTCTTTCAAGGATGAGGGTGTGCACATCGCGAGGAGCGCTGGTTTGAATGGGGAGTCAAAGAGGCCATCTATGTGAAGAGGGAACGACCATCCCTGAACCGAGGGGGGCTAAAAGTACACCTGTTGCCATTTTACAATGCTGTGATTGCAACTATTCCCCAATCCTCTGTGAATAGTACACATGGCCGTTGTAACTCTAGTTAGTGGTCATGGCAATTTGCATATGAAACTGATCGTTGGTTTCGGTCGTTATGCAGCTGTATTGTTTATAAGGGTGGGGATACCTGCAGCCAGTTGAGACTGAAGAGGTCCCTTCGATGAGTGATGAAACGTATCGCTCAGTAAACATTGTCTAGTTGAACTGATTCACCTTTCTGTTAAGGGTACAAAAAGATTCTCTCCAAACACGCAATACCCCCAGGACTAAGAGTAAATGGCATAAACTTTTTGTTACAGCAAAACAACCACCCAAAACACAAATCCAAACTCTCTGCAGGGACTTTCTGCAAAGGAAATAATATGGGGGGGGGGGCTTGGCAGAATATGGAATGGCCAGCTCATTCACCTAATTTAAACCCCATAGAGCTGTTGTGGGATTACCTGGATCACAAAGTTTGTGAAGTGTGCCCATCTTCAGTCAGAGGAGCACCTATGGGAAATGTCGCAGGTCATGTGGAAATTGAGAATGATACCTTAGTAAAATTAATATCCAAAATGCCCAGATCTCACAGTGAATACTTCAACAAGAAATCACTAAAATGAATAACTGTGTTATTTATCATTTAAAAACTTTATTTTGCCCCCAAAATACTTGAAATACTAAATAAAACATCTTAAAACACATGTTGGTGTTTGTTTGATATATAATTTAAAAACACTGTTTGAATGTCGTTATGCATGCTCAATAACCAGGTATGAAAATCAAAGAAGGTTGAATTAGTTCATCTGAATACAATGTTTACTGACACTATTAGTGAATAAAATAGCAACTACTACTTAAATGACAAGTGATTCTAAACTTTGAGCAGTAACGTACTGTTTGACCCAGTTCTACTTAATACCATAGTAGATGAAGAAATCATTCAAGTCTCATCCTATAGTAGAAAAACAGGGGTGTCCAGGTGGCGTGGCAGTCTATTCCGTTGCATACCAACACTGGGATCGGCAGTTCGACTCCCCATGTTACCTCCGGCTTGGTCGGGTGTCCCTCCACACACAGTTGGCCGTGTCTGTGGGTGGGAAGCCGGATATGGGTATGTGTCCTGGTCGCTGCACTAGCGCCTCCTCTGGTCGGTCGGGGGGGAGGGGATTGGGGGGGAACAGTGTGATCCTCCCACGCACTATGTCCCCCTGGCGAAACTCCTCAATGTCAGGTGAAAAGAAGCGGCTGGCGACTCCACATGTATCGGAGGAGGCATGTGGTAGTCTTCAGCCCTCCCTGGATCAGCAGAGGGGGTGGAGCAGAGATCGGGACAGCTCGGAAGAGTGGCATAATTGGCCGGATACAATTGGGGAGAAAAAAAGGGGGGGTAGGATTCAACAAAACAAAATAAAGTTTTAGTTTGATTCTGCTCAGACATCTAGATCCTATTGTTCATAAATAGTCTTCACAACCCACCCCACCCACAACAGTTTATTGATCGCAAAGGCAGGAGCCTTGATTAGATTTGACAAAGAAAAGCCTGTTTCTGGCTCCCAGCAGCCCTTCATTAGACAGCTCCCATCTCACGTGGTGCACAACGTTACTTCCATTCTGCTCCGCCTGTGCAACGCTTACGTCCTTTTGCTCAAATTCATGCAAGTGCCGATACAGATACTACCCCTACACACACACACACACACACACACACACACTCCGTCTCCCCCTTACCAACTCATAAAGCCACCCAGTGACAGATTTGTCTCAAAAGAATTTGCTGATCATATAAACGTTTTTATGAAACGGTTCCAGCATGGCAGATGGTAGTCAATAATGGGCTCAAGCATCAAACCTTTTTTATCACACTCAGTGACAGAAGGCGAAAAATCAGAGGTCAGTCTTGACATGATGAACTTGGATTAAGGAGCTTTCATACGGCCGGAGCATCTCCGGAGGTCAGATCTAAATATATAAGTATATAATGTAATCCATTATTATTATTATTATTATTATTATTATTATATAAGTAAACATGTAGCTTTGTGATTGTGCTGTATTAATGAAACAAAACATTACTCTAGCAATATTATTTCATTTTAAAATCCATCCATCCATCCATTCATTATCCGAACCGCTTATCCTGCTCTCAGGGTCGTGGGGATGCTGGAGCCTATCCCAGCAGTCATTGGGCGGCAGGCGGGGAGACACCCCGGACAGGCTGCCAGGCCATCACAGGGCCAACATACACACATTCATACCTAGGGACAATTTAGTACGGCCAATTCACCTGACCTACATGTCTTTGGACTGTGGGAGGAAACCGGAGCCCCCTGAGGAAACCCACACAGAGGACGACCCGGGATGACACACCAAGGTTGGACTACGCCAGGGCTCAAACCCAGGACCTTCTTGCTGTGAGGCGACCGCACTAACAACTGCGCCACCTTGCCGCCCCATTTTAAAATGGGGAATGATTTTTCTTTATCTGAACACCACAAGTCTGATGACGCTATAAATTAAAATTTGCACCACACTATTCAGTGGAAACTGTACTTGAGGCAATGTTTTTACCTCACTTAAGTGTTAACAGTGTGTGTGTGTGTGTGTGTGTGTGTGTGTGTGTGTGTGTGTGTGTGTGTGTGTGTGTGTCTCAGTGGGGGATTCCTCCCGGGAGACTAGTTGAAGATCGCGCCTTGCAAGCAATCTCTCTCCTCTGTGGTTTGCGCTCCAGACGTTTCCCTTCACAACCTTAAGAAGCATCTTAAACTGGAGCACATATTTGTTTACGGATGAGGAGCCTGACATCATAGAGCAACCTCTCAGCCAATCAGAAACCCTCTCTTGCTTTCCTCCTCTGGTAGACGTTCATGTCATCTTAACATGGCATACCCCCCCCCCCCCTCTGAACAGACCTCATGGTTAGAGCTTGATTATTGGGCTTATTGGATGTACAGAAGAGTGACTGACAGACCGAGCTATAAATCAAGATCAGTGTCAAAAAAAACAACAACAGTGAGATGTCACTAAAGAGCATCTCTCCTGTCATTGTTAAGTGCTAAGGGCACCAGAAATAAATTTTCACAACGGAGGTGACTAAACTTCGTAAGAGCTTATTCAGGGTGTCATGAGAATTAATTAAAATTAATGAATAGTAAGCACATGGCAACAGATGTTCCCTTCTTTTTTTTCCAGGCTATAAGACAGGCCTCTAGTTGATTTTATTACCAGATTGAGGATCCATGCATCTGGCTCCAACTCCTCCTCAGGTGAAGCCATCAATCAGCTCAGTTAAACCTGCTGTTCAAGTGTATGGAGACAGGTTATGGTCCTCTGAACATGATATGCATAGAGGGAGAGGAGCATCGGCACCCAAACCTGGGGTATGTCTTCACAGCCAACAAACAGGCCTGTGTTCGTGCTTACAATGGGGATGCACTATGTTGGATTTTTGCCGATTATCGATATTTTTTCCCACCTAATTGCAGAGAACATCAAGTCTCTCCAGTTGTGGACTGAACTGAAGCCGCTGCACTGACCATAGAAGGCGCGTGTACCCGCGTGGGCAGTGCACTACTGATCTCTATTTTTATATGGCTGGTGGAATTTTTTTTTCTTTCTTTTTTTGGATTGCCCCCCCTTTCTTCCCCCAGTTGTATTGGGCCAATTACCCCTCTCTTCTGAGCCTTCCCGGTCGCTGCTCCACCGCCTCTGCCGATCCGGAGAGGGCTGCAGACTACCACATGCCTCCTCTGATACATGTGGAGTCGCCAGCCGCTTCTTTTCACCTGACAGTGAGGATTTTCACCAGGGGGGCGTAGCTCATGAAAGGATCACGCTATTGCCCCCAGTTCCCCTTCCCACCCCGAACCGGCGCCGCGACCGACCAGAGGAGGCGCCAGTGCAGCGACCAGGACGAATACCCACATCCGGCTTCTTATCCGCAGACAACAGCCAATTGTGTCTGGAGGGATGCCGGACCAATCCGGAGGTAACACGGGGAGTCGAACCGCCGATCCCCATGTTGGTAGGCAACGGAGTAGACCGCTATGCTACCCGGACTGTGTATTGTTGTTTTTCTCCATGCGCAGCTACGTAGCCCTCCAACAGGTAAACACTACATATAACTGTGTAAGAAACGAGAACAATCTTTTTAAAAATAGTTAAATAAATAAATACCTTATTGTACCAGAGCCAATGCAACACAGTGATGCAACCTTGCTGTTTTGTTTTTGTTTTGTTTTGCACATTAAGATACTAACTCTATCAAATCAATGGGTATCCAATATCCTGTACATAAAACAAAGTAGTTGATTAATTCAGTACCAGTTAAGGCATGTGCCACTTAACTCACCCATTTTTCAAAGTAGCCTACTTGAAATCTCGTCAGAGAACCCCCCAGAAAACACGACTGGACAACGGTTTGCATCGCATGCGCATAATTAAAGCGTTGTCTTATCGGCTGATATTTCATTTTAAAGCCTTTATCGGCTGATATTGATGACGTGTCGATATCATCGTGCATCCCTAGCTTACATATTTACCCAAGAGCTGGTTGTATGCACGTGTATGTGTGTGACGCATATGGAGGCTGCATGCTGATGAAGGCAGGGGGTCCAGTGTAGGGCGTTGTGCAGAGGTGAGTTTATATTTGCTGTGGGTTAAGGTGCTTGGAATGTATGGGAAATCAATACGGCTGAGCTGTTCAAAGCACCCTCGCTGGTAGGTCATGCCCCCACAGATTAGGCTGGATTCCTGCAGAGTTGTCCCGGTGGCTGGCTGGATTTGTCCACATGGGCTGTTAGTGCTCAGGGGAAGATCGAGGAGGAGAATTGTGGGGTTGGGGGGGGGCGGGCTGATCTTCTCCTGATGGACTTCACAAGTGGCCAGTGCGGTGTGGAAGCTCAGCGTGTGGGGTTTTTAGCTCAATACTGTTTAATTAAAACACGGATAAGATTATGGCATTGCAGATCTGCAAAGATTGGATTTAGTCCAGTTTAATGAAAAGAGACTGAAATGTTGCAAATTGGTACTAATGGTTTGGGGGGTGAGGGTGGTGAGCATAAAAGGCCGTCTGCTGTTTGTGGAAACGGGGCGTGAGAAATAAAGGCTTGTAAACAGATAGTGTGCACACTGAATAAAAGAAGACAGAAACGACCTACGTGACGCGTGCTTTGGGCATCGTTTGTCTTGGCAACGGAAATGTTCTGTGGTTATTTACATGGACAGCGCTGCTCCCATTCAGGTTATTTGAGAGAATGCCCTCATTTTTCAGTGGACAAAAGGGGAGAAAAAAAAGACATTATACCACCAAAAGAACATTATTTCTATCTCGTTTTGTTTATTTAATTGGTTGTTGTGTAAAAAGAGAGTCGTCTGCTTCGCCTTAAAGGATTTCATTTGTCTGATGCATATTGTGTGTGTGTGTGTGTGTGTGTGTGTGTGTGTGTGTGTATTCCATTGTATGAGGTCCACTTGGCTGTAGGCTTCTCTCTCATGTTATGGTGTGCTATACCGGATTGGGCTCTGATGTTATCGCTGCTTCAAAAGCGTTGTGGTTCCCCGCTGTTTTGTTGTCTTATCATCAAGTGGGTTGCAGAGCGGCAGTATTTCCAGCTCTTGAGTGCCAAACCATGCTGCATTAAGAGATACCTTTCAATTAGTGGCTCTCCTTCAGACATTGTGCCAGTGGGACAGCTTTACACCCCAATGACCACACTGGTGAGCAATTAAGCATCAAGCTGGAATGGAAGCTAGTGGACCTGGTAATATGGAAACCTCCATCTCACAGCCCCTTTGCCAACAGTGTCTGACAGAAGTATGAACTTAGATAGTGTTTATTTTTAGGGTGTTAAAACAAGCCGGAGCCAAAAAAAGTTTGGAAGGAATGAACGTGTCCCCTGGCTATGCTGTGTGCATGCGAGTGTGCCCGCATTACTTTGCGTGGGCTTGTGTGGAAGTGTGAGTGAGTGACTCCGACATACAGCAAAAGAGCAGTGAAGAGAGTTGGAGAGTGAAAACAGAAAGACAGGTAGATATATGGAGGTGGAGGGGACGGGGACGGGGTCACCACGTGTGCCTCACTCGATCAGGTGCTAAGTGGCTCCATTGATCTCAGAACTTCATCAAGACCATTTTTATCGAGCAGCGGGATGTAAAAGGACCGTCACCTCACTGGTTCCCCTCTCACCTCCCCTCCACGTAGGAGGGAGGGAGATGGTTTCTCTCAAACACTTCATACCAGAACCATTGAGATGTGTGTAACGTCAAAGCTGGGGGTTTTTCCCAGCGTGTCCAACGTTGAAGTTTAAAGAATAACGAGCGAGGAAGGTAAATGATGCAGAAAAGCCACACTTTATTAATGATCTCTTGATTGAGCAATCTTGGGAAATGTTTTTCCCCATTTCTCTACATTGCAACAAAGGATGATGCATTATCAGATACCCAGTAGTAACCCGAATTAATAGCGCTATCTGACCAAATCATGCTAGTCCTTTTCATTACCTGTATGTGGGTTTGTGTCATCAAAATCGATGCGAGACCTGTACAACTTCATACATGCAGCTGTATTATAGATACATGCTGGGGAAGGGATAGAATGTACTCCTTCCAAGATGGCCCAGCAGTTTATTGACTTATTTAATCATTTGTTCAGAAGTCCCTGGTTGCACATTACACTCAGCGAGCTGTTCCTTCCAGGAGATGCAATAGATCTTATTTCTCGCTCTCGGAAAAGGTAACTTTGTGCCCCTGCTATGCCGGTAGGTCCCTTCTGAGCATTGGACCCGATTCCAACAAGGTGTCTACGTGTTAGCTCTCATGTAGCTCAGAATATGTCGTGTTTTAGCTTAGATGTGCTGTCGAGGCTAAAACTGGTTGAAAACTGAAAGTTTAGTAGACCTCTGCATCTCATATCTAAATGTCTACTACTAAAACATAAACAATTAAAAGGATTCTTGCAGCATATATTGGTTTGGACTGTGCATCTCAGACAGTTGAAGCCATTTGGGTGATACATTATCATATAAGAGTTTGAGGGGCGTCCAGGTGGCATAGCAGTCTGTTCCGTTACCTACCAACACAGGGTTTGGCGGTTCGAATCCCTGTGTTACCTCCAGCTTGGTCGGGCGTCCCAACAGACACAATTGGCTGTGTCTGTGGAAGGAAAAGCCAGATTTGGGTATGTGTCCGGGTCGCTGCTCTAACGCCTCCTCTGGTCAGTTGGGGCGCCTGTCTGGGGGTGGGGAGGGGGAACTGGGGGTAATCCTCCTATGTGTCACGTCCCCCCCAGCGGAAGTCCTCACTGTCAGGTGAAAAGAAGCAGCTAGTGAAGCCACATGTATTGGAGGAGGCATGTGGTAGTCTGCAGCCCTCCCTGGATTGGCAGAGGGGGTGAAACAGCAACTAGGATGGCTCAAAAGAGTGGGGTAATTGGCTGGATACAGTTGGGGAGAAAAAAGGGGGGGCGGATCCAAAAAAAAAGAAAAAGAAAAAAAATTAAACAGCCCAGTCCAAAAGTGGGCTACATATAACCGGACATGATCTGGGCTAGATGGGATTAAGCGCATATCCGCCATGTTCCAATCGTGTCTAGCCCTCAAGAGGGTCATTTCTCAAATTGGAGACCCAGACAAAGGCCTGCACCACTAATTCACTGATGTCCAAGGCTTTTTACGAAAATGCTAATGCAGTCGAACCTTTGACAAAGGTATTGCATTTGTACAAACACAATCAGAGCCTCTGTGATTGCTTCTGCCAGACCCTCGTTTCTGTTAAATAAACAGCGAAATGGATGTTGATTATAACAAGTTGCCTCGTGATAAGAATTAGATAACCTGCTTGTACAACCTGCAGAGGCTTTAACCAAGAAGGGGGGAAAAAGACGAAAGAAGAAAGAGATCCCTTCATTTCTAGTGTCCCTATCGTGATTGAGCGGGGGCTCCAATCACTGTTTTGTACCTAGTAGCTCAGATGAGAGTTTACCCTCATTCTACCTTGCTATGCTAAAGCCCCCTTTATTCCTGCTGTTGAACATGCAGAGGCTTTAACCAAGTAGGGGGGAGGGGGGGGGACCAAAGAAGAAAGAGATCCCTTCATTTGTAGAGTTGCTGTGGCGATTGAGTGGGGTTCCCAATCACTGTTTGGTCCCTAGTAGCTCAGATTAGACTTCACCCTCATTCTACCTTGCTATGCTAAAGCCCCCTTTATTCCTGCTGTTGAATCCCATTGTGGTGACTCACGATACCCCGAGCTTTAGAGATAGTGAACAATTACCTCAGCTCTCTTCTGCAGTCCTAACCCCGAGGCTGTACACATTCCTCTTGCTTTCCCCGCGCCCACCGATGCCAGCCCAGGGGTTGGTTTTCACAAGCTGTCAGCTAAGCCGCTTTGCTTCAGGTGGGCTCACGCTGTGATGGGGGTTGTCACAGGGAGTGCTCGGTGCTTATGCTGGGTGCAGTGGAAAGGCTCAACCTGACCCGGTTGGAGTCGATACCCAACGGCGCATAGCATCAGAAAACCTCTGCTTAGGTCTGCAAGCTACTATAAAAATGGCAATCCCAATTACTTTGCACAAAATTGTGATCAAGTTTAGTTAGTGGGCCTCCAGGTAGCATAGTGGTCTATTCCGTTGCCTACCAACACGGGATCCTGGTTCAAATCCCTGTGTTACCTTCGGCTTGGTCGGGCATTCCTACAGACACAACTGGCCGTGTCTGTGGGTGGGAAGCCAGATGTGTTATGTGTCCTGGTTGGTCGGGGTGCCTTTTCAAGGGGGGGGGGGCTGGGGGGAATAGCATGATCCTCCCATGTGCTACGTCCCCCTGGTGAAACTCCTCACTGTCAGGTGAAAAGAAGCGGCTGGTGACTCCACATGTATCGGAGGAGGCATGTGGTAGTCTGCAGCCTGCCCCAAATCAGCAGAGGGGGTGGAGCAGTGACCGGGAAGAGTGGGGTAATTGGCTGGATACAATTAAGGAGAAAAAATGGAAAAATATCCCAAAAAAAGTTTATTAATTAGTTTGGGGTTCTGCAAAACAAAAAACAAAAGCAAAAAAACAAAACTTCATGGCAGGCTTTAATTCATCGTAACATTGGTCCTATCCATTCATTTCACTTAGCTCAATGGCACCCGTTTCCCAAAACTCAATGTTGAGCTTCTTTCTTTCTGTCCCATCTGTTAACCTCTAACTTTTTTTTTTAATCCCATTGATGCGATGAAAGAGGTTGACTTAACACTCACAGACTTTGACTCTCTTACTTCCATATCAACAAATGAAATGAAATTGCGGGAACATTAAAACCACAAATCCCGTGATTGACGATTAGTTGTGCAGCCCTACCGCTGCCCTTCTTTCACCTTCCATTCACCCCCCCCCCACCACCACCACCACACACACACACACACACACATGCTTTCGCTCTCGCCACATTGCCCAGCCTGCATTTTACACAAACTCCCCACTTACAAAGCGAGAGACAAACAAAAACACGGGGTTAGCACTCAGCGCAGGACCAGCTGCGGGGCTAAATGACGACCATTCATCATTGTAAACTGATTAAAGCCTGTGAATGCATATGCTGACGTGGTTGATCAGCCAATTAGCTCGATAATACCCCAAAACACCAGGGCGCCAGTACTGAATCCACACTTCCATTATGGATTTGATTTGAAGAGAACGATGTGAACGATCTTTCAGTCTTTCAGTGCCACAGAGGGATGCTGATGTCTCTCTTATCAAGCACCCCCCAAAAAAAGAAAACATAAAAGAAGTTACTGTGAAGACAAAGCAGTTTGCATCAGCGCGTTTGTTTATTGCTAAGCTCTAAAGCTCAAAGAAATGTCCTTTTTTTCTTCTTCTCATTACTGCTGTCTGATTTACTCATTCATTATGCATTGTTGCATTGTTCTGGACTATAATCATCTCAGCTGCGAGGAAGTGGCTTTTTATGAGCTGTTTTAAGGTTTGGGTTTGTTTTGAGGCCTCAGCCCCAAAAGGCTTGACAAGGGGGCGAAGGCTCAACCCTGCTATTTCAACTCCATATATAGTCAAGCAGCTCGACCACAAAGCCAGGGCAGACTGCCTGTCTGGCGCTGGACTGGGTGTGGCCCACCCCTGCTAGCACACAGTGGGCAGGGTAGGATGGATGGAGGAGGGAGGATGCAGAGAGATGAGGAAGGAGAGAGAGAGAGAGCTCTTTGCGCTCGTGCGCTTCCTCCCACGCAAACCCTTCCCCGCCATATATTTCAGGTGGCGTGGTCTGAACATGAAATTGCCTAATCATTTCAGCCATTGTCCTATCTTCGTGTGGCTCGGCTGTTGCCATGCAATCACATGCTGTCATAGCCGAGATGGGCGTAATGTTAGATGGCAACATCAAACTACTGTTGCTTGTACTTTACAAACAGGCTGCTTTTTTTTTTGCGACTGCCTGGTCAAAGGTATATAAAAGGAAAGCGTTGGAAGAACAAGGGTACGGCGACGAAAAACAAGCTCCGCTCGCTGAAAGTAGATCAGGACTGACAAGCCACATTTGCCAGACTTTGTTAGAGGGAGGAAGAGAGGGAGAGGGGCAAGCCTATCCCTGGAGATGCGAGGCTCTGTAGGGCAGATGAGACGTTTCATGTGCATAAGTGCGTACTAAACATGCACACAAGCACGTACGCAACACGATTTGTCCTATATCGCCGTGTCTGTGAGACACATGCTCGAGCTGAAACTTGAATAAAACTAAGACCTGCATGTGCACACACACACACACACACATACACACGGCAAGAGTTGTACCAGCTGTTCATCCACAGGGGAGCATCAGGGAAGAGATGGGGGGGGGGGGACAGAGAGCCGGAGTGGAGATGAAGGCGACAGTAAAAAGTAAAAAATGGGAGGGGGGGGGATGTCAGTCTGAAAGTGGAATGATGCATAAAGAGAATTAAGTAGGTTTTCTCCCAGCTTGCTTATCCTAGAAATCGGTTCATGTGTGAACTTCAGGTTTCATCTTGTTGCCCCAACCTCTCTGGGACCTCCACCAGTGAAGGCTCTGTGAAGACAGACGGGCGTGCACGCAGCACCCACCCAGCAGCCAAGACAACTTTCATAAACTGTGCCGAATTTCTCCATGCCACCGCTGATAAAAATCCTTGAACAACTTGACTTGTAAGCGCCATCCCTCTCCAGAAAGGGAGTAGAGAGCACGCTGACTTATAGGGATTTTTTTTCTTCTTTTTTTTTTTCTCCTGTAAAGAAAGAAATAGAAATTGGCAGAGAGCAGTAGTGAGGCCTGGTGGGTTTACGTGATACTGAAGGATAGCTAGAAATGTAGAGACTCTGTGTGTTTGTGGGGGGTGGTATTGACTGAAGTTGCCTATTTTCCCCCTCACACTTTACACATCCAGAGGTTTGCATGAGAGGCATTACAAATTCATGCAGGCCCCAGGGACCAAGAAGCAAGATTTAGGTTATTTGACATTTCCTTATGTACCTGTGTACTTAAAAAAAAAAACAAAAAAACGAAATGGGGCGTCGGGGTAGCGTAGCAGTCTATTTCGTTGCCTACCAACACAGGGATCGGGGGTTCGAATCCCCATGTTACCTCCGGCTTGGTCGGGTGTCCCTACAAACACAACTGGCCGTGTCTGTGGGTGGGGAGCCGAATGTGGGTATTTGTCCTGGTCGCTGCACTAGCACCTCCTCTGGTCGGTCGGGGTACTGGTTGGGGGGGGACTGGGGGGAATAGCATGATCCTCCCATGTGCGACGTACCCCCGGCGAAACTCCTCACTGTCAGGTGAAAAGTAGCGGCTGGCGACTCCACATGTATCAGAGGAGGCACGTGGTAGTCTGCAGCCCTCCTTGGAACGGCAGAGGGGGTAGAGCAGCGACCGGCATGGCTCGGAAGAGTGGGGTAATTGGCCCCAAGTACAATTGGGGAGAAAAGGGGAGAAAATATATAAAAAAAACAAAAACGACATGCTGTCTCTTCCAGCCCACAGCATTGCCACAGAAAAGATCAAAATATATATCTAAAAATTCCCTAAAAACGATACCAGTAAAAACATAATGAAAACGGAGAGAACAAAACAAAAATAGCACACAGTTCACAACACAGTCCATTAAAGTGCCGTTTCAGTTCAATGTTGACCAATAAGGGCACCTATCTCTGAATTGACCCACGACAAAAATCCCTTATTCTCAACATATTTCCCTTCCCCTAGTACTTCAGCAGTCGGCTTCCATTACCTTTATTTCTGTGCCCCCCCCCCCCCGCCGCATTGCCCTCTGTAGGGGGTCACAATTTCCTTTGGTAACTCAGTCACACATATTCGATTCAATATTCTCATTTTATTTTGAAATCCTGTTTTCCTGCGCCGTCCTCTCTGGAAATAGGTCGCCTATCTTAGAGTGTGACGAGCAGTCGGTAAAACTTCACCAATTTCAGTGGCTGGAATTTAGCTGCAGTGGGGGAAACCAGAGGCAATAGAGGAGATAATGTTTCCATATGCTGCGGTTGGCACGAGGGTGAGCCAGACTGCCATGAAGCGGTTTGAACAGCGAGTCTCTCGGGACCTCGCTGGCCCACTTCACGAGAGTCAGAATCCGGCCTCATGTGGCTTTAAGTGGCCGACTGGGTGTTGGGGTGTGTTGAGGGGTATTGGGGGAAGGGGGGGTTGGATGAGAGCCCTGGATATCCACCTCTCGCCCCCTCCCTATGGACCGCTGGGCCTTCATGTAGCCATGAACAGCCTGTGGTAGTCATCAACAGCCCATTCTCTGACAACAGCTGGAGCGCTATTGTGGTACTTTTTATGCGTCTGATCCTCTCTCCTCTATGTGATCCTGTGACCACAGTCACAAAGGCTCTCAATTTACTCCCGGTCTCTTTTGACTCGTTGTTTTGGAGAAAAATTCCATCTCTGCGTTCGTCATCATTGGCACGCAGAGCCCTAAAGCTTCCATTACACTGTACCAATGAGCAGTACGTGCATTTTATACCAATCTGACCAACCATCCCAACACACCCACCCCCACACCCCCACACCTGACCTTTCCCCTCAGCTGAGTAACACCCAACATCTATGCGAGGCTCCCTTCATCTGTCCCTGTCTGTCTCCCTCTTTCACCACCCCCCTACCCTCCTACTCTCTGGTCCTCTCCTGTCTCCTGGACCTGCAGTGGTCATAATTTCATGGCAGTAAGGAGCGGCATTATAGAAAACTGAAATATTACCGCACCAGCCGCTAAAGTTTGCTCCGATGCCACCCAGAATGCCTTGCTTCTCCCGTGCATGAGCCCCTTTAATATATGTGTTTGCATTTCACTGAACACATATCATAACTGAGACACAACTTTCATGTTAGTTAGCCCAGTGCACAATACTGGACTATGTAACTCACACTGGTGATGTCAAAAAACTAATGATGCTTTTTGGCAGGGCTTGACATGAATCTTGTCCCGTCATCCCATGGCTGAAAAAAGGAAAGTATTTGACCCTGGACTTTTTTTCCCCCAATTTCTCCCCCTTTTTCTCCTCAATTGTACCCGGCCAATTACCTCACTTTTCCAAGCCACCCTGATCTCTGCTCCATCCCCTCTGCTGATCCGGGGAGAGCTGCAGACTACCACATGCCTCCTCCGATACATGTGGAGTCACCAGCCGCTTCTTTTCACCTGACAGTGAGGAATTTCACCAGGGGGACGTAGCGCATGGGAGGATCACGCTATTCCTCCCAGTTCCCCCTCCCCCCTGAACAGGCGCCCCGAATGAACAGAGGAGGCACTACTGCAATGACCAGGACACATACCCACGTCCGGCTTCCCACCCGCAGACAACAGCCAATTGTGTCTGTAGGGACGCCCGACCAAGCCAGAAGCAACACGGTGATTCGAACCGCCGATCCCTGTGTTGGTAGGCAACGGAGTAGACCGCCACGCCACCCGGATGCCCAACCCTGGACATTTTAGATACTTTCTTGGGAGCAAAGAATATTCCTGCATCAAGCAGTGTATAATCCCGATTCTGTTTACCACAAAAGAAGAAGAAAAAAATAGCTGTTGGTTTTCCAGCACCGTGGCTGTGCGGCAATATGGGGGTCGCTCAGCCACGGGAGCATGAGCCGAGCTTCACCTTCCTCAGCTCGGCTCCCATAGTCTGGTCCCAACCAACCCCTCAGTCTCTCCCTCTCTCCACCAGTCCCATCCCCTATAATCTTGCTTTTTTTTTTCATTCATCATCTGTGGAGCTTAGTCACCAGATAGCCTTGAGGGGGCTTTTCTCTTGGGCTACGGTTAAAGTTGCGCTCCCTGAAGGAGCTGCGTCACAATGGCCGTGCCCTCTCGCGTCCTCTGGCACAGATGTTTCCTCTCTTGCTGTTTCTTTGGGGTTTGGAGGGGGGTGGGGGGCGTTTCTCCTCAAACAAAACTAATCCCTCCAGCAGCTCCTCTGCTGGCATGGCTCCGTTACCAAAATTTACTCAGGTGTGCTCTGAGTTTTCCTGTCCCACCCTGTGGAATGTGGTTGAAATCCCACCTCAGCAAAGGCTGCTATATTTCATGCAAACGGGGAACTTGGGCTCCCACTGTGGGTTGTATGTTTTTTTGGGTTTTTATTTAAGGGGCCCAGGGTTAAATGTGGTTTGGGAAGACGTGTTTTTGAAATGGAAATCCTTATGTTACTGCTGTGTCGGCAGTGTATCCTGCACTGCTAACGGCAGAGATCATGAAGTCCTCAGCAGCCGGAGTAAAGATATAAATCAGCCTCCATTGACTTTCTGCTGACTGTCATTATCGGTTCATTAAACCCACAAATTACATTGCCAATGCACAAAGTCTGCTGAATTTCACTGATAGTTGGATAAAAGATCATTCAAGGGATCAAACAATGATGTTCAATGATGGAAAAATGTCTGTTTTTGTTTTTTGTTGGCGTGAAAAAACAAATGTCCACTTGCTGTGTTGTTTATTTACAGTAGTTTGAGCAGTGAATGATGAAACTGCCAATAGCAGCTCCTGAAAAAGTTGTGCAAACACGAGACCCCGTCTAACAGAGAAAATATGACCATCCAATTTGCGACAGGATGAAATGCATCAAAATGCCAGACAGCGACTATTAATTAGCGGAAAGTGCTTATGAAACATTTTGCATTGAATAAGCATGTTTATTTATACACGATTTAATTTCAGTATTCATTGTTTGGAAGCTATTGTTAATGTGTTTGTTTTGCTCAGCTGTACACACATTGATTATATTTCTCATCAACATTTTAATGGGACTTTTTTTTGTAATTTCTACTCTTTTCAGGTTACAGGGCATTTGTAATTAACGTGCTTAATCCTGGATGAGACATCTATTAAAATCCTAATGTAAATTACTCTTGTGTCGAGCAAACAAGCTCCGTAGATATTCACCTCGATGAATTTCTAATGAAGGATGGCTTAATGAAAACATCTTATCAGACATTAATGGCAGCAAATATCGCATCTTCTCGTGAGCTTTTTTTGTTTGTGACCGTCTTTTTTCTTAAGCCGTCTAAAGTCGGACACAATTTCTGGAGGGGGGAAAATAAAACGGTGCAAAACAAAGTCAAAAAATAAAATAAAAAAAAGAATATAGAAAGGGAAAATGTTCTCTAATTATTTCAAGATCCGGAGAGGAAATGAAATATCTGGGACAAATGAAAAATCAATCAGAGAGCGCGGTGGTGGGGGGGCCCTGTACGTATTTCAGCAGCAGTTTTAAAACTAAGTTATCCACTTCAAAGCGAGCCCTCTGATCCGCCGAGATGGGATTGAAATATATATTTTGATCCTTTTGGCAAATCACTAGTTGAAGTGAATATTGCAGCTGCTTTTAAAGGCTCCAAATTGAGCAGAAACAGATGCCCTGTGACATTGTAAACGGGAAAGAACAAAGTTTTATTTTTTATTATTAACTACCGACTATCAACGCATGAAAAATCAAAATCAAGAACCTGCAAATTGGCAGGATTGGCGTGCCCTGTGCAAGCTGTTGACTTAATTGATTCGACACAACGTAACATGTGTTTTCATTAGGGACTTCTTTGAAGGACCTGATTGGTTCAAGCTGTTCTTTATTTCCTCCTGCCCTGCTTCCATCTCTTAGCCTTCCCTAATCCCGCTGTTATTCCCGTGTGGCCGCTTTGTATATTTGGGGGGTGGGGGTCACGTTTCAAGTGGACATAGTCAGCCTCCGGGAGCTTGAGCCGACTTTTTATTGTTGGTTTCTGACCTGTCTCTTTTTCTATTTTTTTTGTTGTTGTTGCTATGGTCAGTGTCCGACTGGAGAGGAATGCTGCCACTCTGGCCCCATCCCAATTCATTACCAGCTGAACCCTGCTGAACCAATGCTGCCCTTTAACCTTTGTGCCGGACTCCCACCAAGATCATGTTATCATTTGGCAATCACACGAAGCGCATTCACCTCATGTTTAAGAATACAATATACTTCCATTTCTTGCGGGGGGAAAGAAAAATCCATTATTTGCACATTTACTTATGAGGAAGCCAAAGATGTCTGACAGATATAACACAGTCGCCATGTGTTAGAGAATGTGTCAGGATATTAAATTGATAGATGGGTTAGTTTTAGATTTTACATCGACAGAGTCTTGTTCATTGTCTCTATGGTATTAAGGAGTATTAATGTTGTAGTCCAGCAGACAGAGGCAGTTTATTTGTTGCTATGTATAAAACCATAGAAATTAAAGCCCCGGCAAAACAATGAGATATTGATATTACACAGTACTCACTCAGATGCCCAGTGACTGGCTGGGTATTAAGGGTTCGTAATGACATCCCTCTTGCATCACTTTCCTAAGGGCCTTATTAACTCAGAGCACAAAACCTTTATTATTTAAACCAAGTTTCCACTGGTACATCCTTATTTATTGATATGCTTTTGTTTTTATCTATCTATCTATATATCTATCTATCTATCTGTCTGTCTGTCTGTCTGTCTGTCTGTCTATCTATCTGTCTATCTGTCTGTCTGTCTGTCTGTCTGTCTGTCTGTCTGTCTGTCTGTCTGTCTGTCTGTCTGTCTGTTTTTCTGTCTGCCAGTCAGTCTGTCTGTTTTTCTGTCTGTCTGTCTGCCAGTCTGTCTGTCTGTCTGTCTGCCAGTCAGTCTGTCTGTTTTTCTGTCTGTCTTTCTGCCAGTCAGTCTGTCTGTCTGTCTGCCAGTCAGTCTGTCTGTTTTTCCGTCTGTCTTTCTGCCAGTCAGTTAGTTAGTCTGCCTGTCTGTCTGCCAGTCGGTCAGTCAGTCTGTCTGCCTGCCAGTCTGTCTGTCTGTCTTTCTGCCAGTCAGTCAGTCTGTCTGTCTGCCAGTCAGTCTGTCTGTTTTTCTGTCTGTCTTTCTGCCAGTCAGTTAGTCAGTCTGCCTGTCTGTCAGTCAGTCAGTCTGTCTGTCTGTCTGTCTGTCTGTCTGTCAGTCAGTCTGTCTGTTTTCCAGTCTGTCTTTCTGCCAGTCTGCCAGTCAGTCTGTCTCTCTGTCTGCCCGTCGGTCAGTCAGTCAGTCAGTCTGTCTGTCACAGTCCATCTATTATTTTTACTGTTTTTCCATGGAGAGAGGCTAAAAAATGACAAATAAACGTAAATAAAGTTAACCATGCAAGTAGTGGCCTGCCCTAGTTAGAATTACATAAAACAAACAGTGATTTATCAGGCGAGTCCACCATTTGAGGCATTAGAATAATTGTTAATCCAGGGGTACATGAGAAAAACTCTGGCCGTCTAATCAGTCCAGGCGGATTTGAACAGGAACATAGCTGTCTCTGTGTACTGCTAAACATTGTGCCATCACTGTGAATATTAATTAGCACACAATGTGATGAATTCACCATGGACGGCAATAGCAAGAGGGAGACTTTTCGCACAATACTTGAGCACCGGAGCCCTGTCATTGCTTGCAGTGCCAAATAAAGGAGCACATCCCCGTTTTCCTCCGCATTGATGCTTGATACAGAGCTGTTATTGTATGTGTGGATCACTGTGCAAGGTGGCAAACATCTGCCTTTTTTTCTGGCATGGTATTTGTGTTCTTGTGTTCCAAGGTATTTTTGGTAACTCGGTCAAAATGCTTGGCAAGGCATAAAACAACAGGCGTGAAAGAGAGAAATCAGAGACACAAAAGGGTGATAGAGAGATGGTGAGTGAACGATGCAGATGGAGAGACGATAAGGGATCATGGGGAAATGGATAGTGATGTGATAGAGGATGATAGAGAGAGATCGTCAACTCAAACCAATAGAGAAACATAACGGGACTCCTGGACGTGGCGGTGGAGGAAGCATCTCTGGCTGTACGGTGGAAGCCAGGGCAGCAGATGTGCTTTGAATTAGCCGGGCCAGAGGAATGCAGACCATGCGGGGGGGGGGGCAAAGAGGGCAAGCCTCAGCAATGCAACCTGATCCCCTTGGCGCAGTCATCTCTCCCGTGGTCTCCTTCTCTCTCAATCCACCCTCCGACCTCCACACAATGGGATACTTCAAGCGTGCCACAATTAGCTCAGAGTAGCAGGTACCAGTGATGCGGCAGCCATGGCTCCCAGATGAACCCCGTAGTGGCTTGCTAGCTCCGCGGTGTGCTACCCTGTGCCCCAACTCGCTCCCCATTAGCTAAAGCTTGGCGTTCAGCAAAACAGTCACTGCAGTTATGCTTTCCTCTCTGCTCTTCAGATCTGTTACCGCGGCTGCTTTCCGTTGTCTCTCTTCTGTCGGCCAAAGACGGGGCCCTGTCATTGCAGTTTTCCCTCGGTCACACTTAAAACTTTTTTACTCTTTTTTTTTCTCTGCCTCTCCCTCCTTGCAGAGCGGATAAAAATCTGTTACTCTCTTAGAACGAGGAGATCCCCCCCCCTTTCCTCTGTCTCTTCTCGCTGTCTCGCTGTGAGCAAAGCTGTTTGATTGTGGGTGCTAAATGCGCTACACGCCTCTGCCCTGCCTGTCTCACCTTCCCTTCTTCTCTGCATGAGCACAGGGCCGTCTGTTCTGCATCTCTCATTCTGTCTCTTGCTCTCCCATCTACAACGTCTCTTTGTCTCGTTCCTCTCAGTCGTACGTGCCACATTCTTCATCAGTTACGCTGGTTCAGCTGTCGTCTGTCCTTGAATCGCACACCTGTTCTCTGTCCTGTGGGCCGCCGCTATGATCTCACCCCCCCCCCCCCCATATCCCCGTGTGGTCCACGCTAAGCCACGCTTTACCCTGTGTGTCTAGATTTGGTCTCTCTCAGTCTTTGCAGGGTTTTTAAGGAAGGAATATGCTCTCTCTCTCTCATGTCTCTCTCTCTCATGTCTCTCTCTCTCTCTCTCTCTCTCTCACTCTCTCTTTCTCTCATGTCTCTCTTATGTCGCTCTCTCTCTCTCTTTCGCATGTCTCTCTCTCTCTCTTATGTCGCTCTCTCTCTCTTTCTCATGTCTCTCTCGCTCTCTCTCTTATGTCTCTATCTCTCCCTCTCTCTCTCTTTTTCTCACTCTCACTCTCTTATATGTCTCTCTCACTCTCTCTCTTATGTCTCTCTTTTTCAGGCTGGACAGTAAGGTTAACGGTGAACACATAGTTTTATTATTTTTGTGATACTGTAATATAGAAGTGTTTTGTCATGGCTTTTATTGTTACTTCAAGTTTGGACAGTGACATTAAGGTGTGAAAGAGTTCAGTTTCTCTTCACACACACACACACACACACACACACGCCTCTACCTCATTTTGATATGTGTTGTTAGGTGATATTAGCATAATGTACATTTACATAGGGCAGGGCTGTTACTGGTAATTCAATCTATATGTAAAACATTGTAGCTGATGAGACAGCAGGCCAGTGACAGCCCGTCTAACCTTCCAGCCCACAGCACCTTGGCTGATGAAATTACAGCCCACTACCACGGGCTGAATGCAGGGTACAGAAAACCAAACCTGACCCAGCATGTAACCACATTTAGAGCTAGACGCCCGTTTGTGTTGGTCAACCACAAATTGAGCATCTGCACTGTTTTGTCATGTTCACCACCTCCCACAGTCTGGCTAATGGTTTTACCTTGGGACATTAGCAAACATGAACAGCCAAGCACCTGTAGCCTCCACTATAAAACGTGTTCTTTTATCTGCCACTTGGGTGTAATTAAGGGTTACTCTCCCGGTTATTTTACAGTCTACGCAGGCATATGTAGTGAAGCCAGTTGGAGCTGTTGTGGAGGCACAGTAAATGGTTTCTGGATTGCTCTCCGACTCCCGACACCCGCCCCTAGCTGCCACACAATGACACGCACATACCACCAATCGCTTTTTTTTTTAACTTTTCATATGTCAAACACATTACTATCCTGTAGCAGTGTGTTGGCTGTTGATCTGTCATGCATCCAAGACGTTGCCACAGTGTTATCATCATAATGAGCCTCTTTTCATCCGTGACTGACAGCCGACTCAATTTGAGTTGACTGAGCCGTTCCGATTTGCCAGATGACCCGGGTTCACGGGCCCCCACACCGGAGAGAAGCAACCAAAGCAACCAACATTTTACAGTCATGTCCTTTATTTCTGTATACATGGCTTTGTTTTATTTTCCACCCCCACCCCCCCTTTCACCATCAGCTTCTTCTTTTCCCCACTTCCTCCTTATGCATAATTCATCGAGTCATACATAATTTAGGGGAAGCAGCGAGAGATTTACACAGCCTTTTGTGTCATTGGGTTTTGTTTGGTGGCATATTCAATAATTGTTTAATATATCAAATTGACTGGGAGTTGGGAACTCAGTCCTCCTTGTGTGACAGTCGCGGGTGCATTCGATGTGGCTTCGGCGAAGCGCTGAAAGGTCTGAACAGGAGGAAACTACAGGAGGCTGCCAGGGAACTTGCTACTCCCCTTCCCTACCCATTAATCTTAATTCCCTTATTGGCTAAAATGCTTCTTGGAAGAGTCAGTTGAACGAGGCCCGCGCTAATGAATTAGAGTCAGTTTATTGTCACTTACAGTGTGGGGATGCTGCACGGGCTCCAGATTGCCCCTGCTTCACATTAGCTCTACTGTTGGATGTCATTATGTGTTTGAAAAACACTTGAATATTTGAATATTTTTAAACTGACAAACTTTTGATGGCGTGCCTTACCCAATTATCACCAATGCGCCTACGTTATTAATGATGGGATTCAGTCGGCCGTACCGCCACTGTTTATCTTATCAGTGTCTATGTAAGCTACTTGATCAGTGTTGCATGTTAATACTCTAATAATACTCCAATAATACTTACTCCAATAAGACTCCAATGGCACTCCAATACGCCAATAATACTCCACATATTCCAATAATATTCCAATAATACTCCAAAAATACTTACTCAAATAATACTCCAATAATACTCTAATACACAAATAATACTCCACATACTCCAATCTTACTCCAATGATACTTACTCCAATAATACTTCAATAATACTCCAACAATACTCCAATAATACACCAATAATACTCCACATACTCCAATAATACTCCAATAATATTCCAATAATACTTACTCCAATCTACTACTACTACTACTTTCGGCTGCTCCCGTTAGGGGTCGCCACAGCGGATCATCCGTTTCCATTTCTTCCTGTCTTCTGCGTCTTCCTCTGTCACACCAGCCACCTGCATGTCTTCCCTCACCACATCCATAAACCTCCTCTTTGGCCTTCCTCTTCTCCTCTTCCCTGGTAGCTCCATATTCAGCATCCTTCTCCCAATATACTCAGCATCTCTCCTCCACACATGTCCAAGCCATCTCAATCTTGCCTCTCTTGCTTTGTCTCCAAACCATCCAACCTGAGCGGTCCCTCTAATATAATCGTTCCTAATCCTGTCCTTCTTCGTTACTCCCAGTGAAAATCTTAGCATCTTCAACTCTGCCACCTCCAGCTCCGCCTCCTGTCTTTTCGTCGGTGCCACTGTCTCCAAACCATATAACATAGCTGGTCTCACAACCATCTTGTAAACTTTAACTTTAACTCTTGCTGATACCCTTCTGTCGCAAATCACTCCTGACACACTTCTCCACCCACTCCACCCTGCCTGCACTCTCTTTTTCACCTCTCTACTGCACTCCCCGTTACTTTTGACAGTTGACCCCAAGTATTTAAACTCAAATGCCTTTGCCACCTCCACTCCTTGCATCCTGACCATTCCACTGTCCTCTCTCTCATTCACGCATAGGTATTCCGTCTTGCTCCTACTGACTTTCATTCCTCTTCTCTCCAGTGCATACCTCCACCTCTCCAGGCTCTCCTCAACCTGCACCCTACACTCGCTACAGATCACAATGTCATCTGCGAACATCATCGTCCATGGAGACTCCTGCCTGATCTTGTCCGTCAACCTGTCCATCACCATCGCAAACAAGAAAGGGCTAAGAGCCGATCCTTGATGTAATCCCACCTCCACCTTGAACCCATCTGTCATTCCAACTGCACACCTCAACATTGTCACACTTCCCTCATACGTATCCTGCACCACTCCTACATATTTCTCTGCACCTCCTGACTTCCTCATACAATACCACACCTCCTCTCTCGGCACTCTGTCATAAGCTTTCTCTAAATCTACAAAGACACAATGCAACTCTTTCTGGCCTTCTCTATACTTCTCAATCAACATTCTCAAAGCAAACATCGCATCTGTGGTACTCTTTCGTGGCATGAAACCATACTGCTGCTCGCTGATCATCACCTCTCCTCTTAACCTTGCTTCTATTACTCTTTCCCAAATCTTCATGCTGTGGCTGATCAACTTTATACCTCTGTAGTTGTTACAGTTCTGCACATCGCCCTTGTTCTTGAAAATCGGTACCAGTATGCTTCTTATTCACTCCTCAGGCATCCTCTCACTTTCCAGGATTGTGTTAAACAATCTAGTTAAAAACTCCACTGCCATCTCTCCTAAACATCTCCATGCCCCACAGGTATGTCATCAGGACCAACTGCCTTTCCACTCTTCATCCTCTTCATAGCTGCCCTCACTTCCTCCTTGTTAATCCACTGAACTTCCTGATTCACTATCCCTACATCATCCAACCTTCTCTCTCTCTCATTTTCTTCATTCATCAGCCCCTCACAGTACTCCTTCCACCTTCTTAGCACACTCTCCTCGCTTGTCAGCACATTTCCATCTCTATCCTTGATCGCCCTAGCTTTCTAGCCAATCGGTACAAGTCATTTTCTCCTTCCTTAGTGTCTAACCTGTCATACAACTCACCATACGCCTTTTCCTTTGCCTTTGCCACCTCTCTCTTTGCTTTACACTGCATCTCCTTGTACTCCTGTCTACTTTCTTCATCTCTCTTACTATCCCACTTCTTCTTTGCCAATCTTTTCCTCTGTATACTTTGCTGTACTTCCTCATTCCACCACCAAGTCTCCTTGTCTTCCTTCCTCTGTCCTGATGACACACCAAGTACCTTCCTAGCTGTCTCCCTCACTATTTCTGCAGTGGTTGTCCAGCCATCTGGCAACTCTTCACTACCACCCAGTGCCTGTCTTAACTCCTGCCTGAACTCCACACAACAGTCTCCCTTCTTCAACTTCCACCATTTTATCTTCAGCTGTGTCTTCACTCGCTTCCTCTTCTTGGTCTCCAAAGTCATCCTACAGACCACCATCCGATGCTGCCTAGCTACGTTCTCCCCTGTCACCACCTTGCAGTCTCCAATCCCTTTTAGATGGTGCCTTCTACATAAGATATAGTCCACCTGTGTGCACTTTCCTCCACTCTTGTACGTCACCCTGTGTTCCTCCCTCTTCTTGAAATATGTATTCACCACAGCCATTTCCATCCTTTTCACAAAATCCACCACCATCTGTCCTTCCACATTTCTCTTCTTGACTCCATACCTTCCCATCACCTCCTCATCACCTCTGTTCCCTTCACCAACATGTCCACTGAAGTCCGCTCCAATCACCACTCTCTCCTCCTTGGGTACCCTCTCCACCATGTCGTCCAACTCACTCCAGAATTCTTCTTTTTCATCCATCTCACACCCAACTTGCGGGGCATATGTGCTGATAACATTCAGCAATAAACCTTCAATTTCCAGCTTCATACTCATCACTCTGTCTGACACTCTCTTCACCTCCAGCATGCTCTTGACATACTCTTCCTTCAGAATTACCCCTACCCCATTTCTCCTCCCATTCACACCATGGTAAAAGAGTTTGAACCCACCTCCGATACTCCTGGCCTTACTCCCTTTCCACCTGGTCTCTTGCACACACAGTATGCCTACCTTTCTTCTTTCCATCATGTCAGCCAGCTCTCTCCCTTTACCAGTCATAGTGCCAACATTCAAAGTTCCAACTCTCACCTCCACATGCCTACCCTTCCTCCTCTCTAGCTGCCTCTGGACATGCTTTCCCCCCTCTCCTTCTCCTTCACCCAACAGTAGCATAGTTTCCACCGACACCCTGCTGGTTAACAGTACCGGTGGCGGTCGTTGGTAACCCGGGCCTCGATCCGGTATGTAAGTCTTATTTATGATCCGCATATTTGATTTGGCAAAGATTTTACGCCGGATGCCCTTCCTGACGCAACCCTCCCCATTTGTCCGGGCTTGGGACCGGCGCTAAGGATGCACTGGCTTGTGCATCCTCAGTGGCTGGGCTAATAATACTTACTCCAATAATACTCCAATACGCCAATAATACTCCACATACTCCAATAGTACTCCAATAATACTCCAATTACTCCAATAATACTCAATTACTAAATAATTTAAAAAAGTTACTCCAATAATAGTTAGGCTAGGCAGCCACCAAAAAAAATTCTTTGGGACATGCCCTTGTCTTATTTGTTTGAATAATGATCGCTTGTGATGCTTCAGTGTTTGGTTTTCTCTGGCTAGATTCCCCATGAAAAAGTCATGCAATAAAAATCATTCCTCCGGCAAGCTTTACCTAACATCCATCGCTGCTGCCCCTGGGTGTGTATTTATGACTGAAGGGAACGACAAAGCCAAGTCCCGTTTAATGAACTAGTGCTTCTTTGAACCAGTTCCCTTATTTCATAAAGTTACTTGTCAGTTTTGCCTTTTGTGTTGTGTTTCATGGAGAGCCGAACTCCTCGAGTATTTTTTAATTTTTTTTATTTTTGCACGGCGGTGATTTTATTTGATTTATTCACCGACGGATCGTTAAGTTAATCCGTCGACGTCATATTGATGTTGACGTTGTGGGTCGAGATTAATTGAGATAGATGGGCTGGTTCAATTTCCCAGCGTTTACCTAGCTGTGCATGCCGGAGAGCTTTTCTTGAATGTGCATGTAATGACTTTGCAATTCATCTGGCATCCATTTCCTGTCTCCGCCCCCTGGTTAGGGAGCTGTACTTTTTATTCATGGTAATGACAGAGGCTAGGAAAGTACCTAAGGCACTATTTCAAGTGTTTTGTAGCCAGCCGGAGCTCCTCCAGACTTGCCCCCCATTAGTCCTCATAGACTGATTGAAAAACAGCACAGGGGTTTAGGCTTTAATGCCCTGTATATATGCAGAGTTGGATATTATGTTTAGGACCGCTGTAGTGTGAATTGGGAAACTGGAATCCCATATTGAACCACTGCAGCCCTTCTCATTTCCAGGCAGCCGTTAGTGATATCCTCAGAATATCCTCATTTCATCTCCTTTATTCTCTTTATGTCACAGCTTTTTCAGCGCCATTCGTTTTAAAGCTGCTGTGTCGATGTAAAGGTGTAATCCAGAAAACAGCCATTATAATGTCTTTGTGTGTAAATTGTGTGCCCACAGTGTGATGGCAAAGCGACAATTAATCACCAGCATGGTGCAGCAAGCTTTTACAAAATGAAATAAAGCGACTGCCTCAATTAATTGATGGAATTATGCATTTTAGAGATAAATTACATTACAATGTAATCAGCGGCTCATTTGTAATAACATGCTTTGGTTAGGTATCCATCTGCGACAGAAAAAAGATGATTCGGTGAACTGAAATGAAACCCTCCGTCTTTATTTCAGTCAGCAGCGAAATATTTACTCTGGGCCTTTAAAGTAGGGATGCAGAGGGATCGTGTAGCCGAGGGCCTTAGGGGTTGGCTCACATTGACCCTGGACACACAGGCACAATCAAACACAGAAATCAGCCATAATGATTGCGCTGGGTCATCTGAGGCCGACAGTAAGCCCAGCGGTGCCTCTTTAAAGCTATTTCTCACATGAAGAAAGCAACATTTTCTGGATCGCTGGAGCATGGCAGATCCCTCATACCGCTTCTTCATCAAACGATCCAGTCCTGTAAAAAAGAAACTTGGAATGTTAGCAGGGTTTTTGTCAGTGCACTGTAACGAGACACGCGTGGTTTGATCTGGGTTGACACTGTAGGTTTTGTTTTCTGATATACTTAACCATGAACTAGTGCCAAACTGTAGCCTATATTGCCTACTCTCTTCCCCCCCCCTTTTTCTCCCCAGTTGTACTTGTCCAATTACCCCACTCTTCCGAGCCGTCCCGGTCGCTGCCCCACCCCCCTCTGCCGATCCAGGGAGGGCTGCAGACTGCCACATGCCTCCTCTGATACATGTGGAGTCGCCAGCCGCTTCTTTTCACCTGATAGTGAGGAGTTTCGCCAGGGGGACGTAGCGCGTGGGAGGATCACGCTATGCCCTCCCCCCCAAATAGGCGCCCTGACCGACCAGAGGAGGCGCTAGTGCAGCGACCAAGACACACACCCACATCCGGCTTCTCACCCGCAGACAAGGCCAATTGTGTTTGTAAGGACACCCGACCAAGCCAGGGGTTAACATGGGGATTCGAACCAGCGATCCCGTGTTGGTAGGCAACAGAATAGACCGCCATACTACCAGGATGCCCCGAGACACACATTTTTGGTCTGCAGTGATGCCGTATGTTTCTTTTCTGATCTACTCAACCGTGACCTAGCTCCAAACTGTAGTCGGTTCTCTCTTTTTTTCATTATAAATAAATCCTATACACCAGAAGCCAAGAAACAAAACATTCTTCCCAGATCTGACATCAACAGCATTCGTGGAGAAAAATTAGACATGACATGTCATTGTTCCCCGTCGGCTGTCAGCGATGTGCTGCAGACATGGTTTCCAGTGGCACTTACCGAACAGGTGTCGCTCAACATCTGCTGGGCGAGACTCAAAGGTGAAAGCATCACACTTGAGGAGGAAAGTCGGAGTTATCGGTGAAATGGTTCCCCACATCTCTCCTGGAGCTCGTATGTGGCGGTGCGGTGAGCCAAGGCTAGCCACTCCGCTCGGGCTCCAGACCCAACAAGGCAAATTGGGGCCCTTAGAGGCACGCGAAACACTTGGCCACCGAAAACAATTGGAGTTGCCCGCCTCCTTCTCTTGTCTGTTGTGTGAAGAGATCGGCTTAGTCATATGAAAGGAGGAGACAGGTGGAGGGATGGAGGGATGAAGAGTCGGGGGTGGGGGGTGGAGGGCTGACAGATCTTTCAAGCAACGCAAACAGCTGTGCA
>NC_079227.1:22877654-22887654 GCF_029633865.1 Lampris incognitus
GAAGGTGGGGATAGATAGATAGATAGATAGATAGATAGATAGATAGATAGATAGATAGATAGATAGATAGATAGATATATGAGTGAACGGGTGTGTGCATAGATAGAAAGATAGATAAATGGATGGATAGGTGGATAGAGAGACAGATGATAGACAGACTACGGAGCTTGAGAGGCAAGTGAAAAAAAATGTGTTTGTTTTGTAATACTCATTTGGCCCTCAAGATTTATTTATTTTTCATCGCTGAAACCCCGAGAGGCAAGTGATTTGTTGTTGTTTTTTGGTTGTTGTTTTTTTTTTGTCAGGATCTTTTTTTTTCAAGCGTTTGTTGTAATACTCATTTGAGCCACAAGAGGCTGAAGTGCACCACTACCCCGTGTGCTCAATAGCCCAGTGAGCGTCCACATTGGGGAAGACACATTTGGAGACGTCCACATTAGGGAAGACAGGAGCCTCCACATTGGGGTTTACAGGAAACCTACACACACAGACCAATATCTACTTTTCGACTCACACCCACCCGCTGGAACACAAACTGAGCGTCATCAGAGCTCTGCAAACACAGAGCTGACAATGTGCCCAGCAGCACTCAGGCCCAACAGGAAGATCACAAACACCTGAGGGGAGCTTTAAAAAACCTGCGACTACCCCAGTTGGACCTTTGTGAAAACTGCAACACGTTCCAAAAAGACCAAACCGGGGTGAGCGACGAGGAGAAAAGGAACAGAAGGAAGAAACACAGTCATCCCGTATGTTTCTGGGGGTCTCCGAGAAACTCAGGAGAATTTTCAACAAACACCGCATCCCGGTATACTTCAAACCCAGCAACACAGTCCGACAAAGGACTGGTTCATCCCAAAGACCATGTGCCACACACCCAAAAAAGCAATCTGGTGTATGCTGTACAATGCAATGAGGATTGCACTGACCTATGCATAGGAGAAACCAAACAACCGCTACACAAACGGATGGCCCAACACAGAAGGCTAAATTCCTCAGGACAAGACTCAGCAGTCTATCTACACTTAAAGGAGAAGACACACTCCTTCGAGGGCAGCAACGTACACATTTTGGACAGGGAAGATAGATGGTTTGAAAGAGGGGTGAAGGAAGCCATCTACGCGAAACTGGAAAAACCATCCCTCAACAGAGGAGGAGGTCTGCGACACCACCTATCTCACACTTACAATGCTGTTCTTTCGTCTCTACCTAGGAGACTCAAGAAGCCTAGCCTCCAAGAACAACAGTCGGTCACTAACGGCTCCAACGACTCATGACCACTGAATGGCGCACTAATGAAGTCGAAACTAACACCCCCCAACGACTGTCGCTGCTAAACATCGGATCACAAAGAGCCACGCACATCATTAGCTCTGATAACGACTCCAAAGAGGATAAATATCTGAGTTTCATCACCAGCCAGTCAGACTAACTTGGTCTAGTCAGAAAGGCACGAACTGATGAAGCCTCTTGGATGAGAGGCGAAACGTCTTCACGTATATATACCAAGTCAATGATATACATCAATTCCTTTGGATAACCATGACCTGGATGAATGAGAACATTCACAGACACAGTGAGCGCCAACCTCCCAGTTCCAACATCGATCTCTAACTGGGTGATTTTCAGTCCGAACGTCTAAGACCTCCTTTCTCCCTCTTTCAACCAGCTAAAATTACAACATCAACGTGTCACAAAACACAGATCTGTTTAATAATTTTGATAATTTGTTCAGTTGTATAGGTTGAACGAGAGACAACATTGGAAGGTATTTCTCCAAAGTCATATTGTACTGGTAGGCTAAATGTGGTCTACACGAAGACGTAATTTCAACGCGTTTAATGTTTCATATAAAACGTCATATATATGGAACTGTTATAGGATGTGTGCTGCCAGCAAGAAGCTTCCAGGACATCGTAATGGGCGCACGTCTATACATTAATGTAAAATAACTAAAAAAAAAAAAGATATGAGAGTTGATTCGGAGGTGGGCCTTCATAGAAAACGCATCACTTGGCTATGGGGAGTAACTTGTCCTGAAGCTTCATATTGGAAGCACACAGCCTATATAGTTCCATAGGTATGACACTGTGGTGATTTCGGGGGGCGGGGGCAGTCCGGGAACCGCCACAGCCTGGACGCGAACCCGTGTCTCCCGCTCCGCAAACGACAACGTTAACCAGTCGACTAAAGGATCCGACCCTGAAGTCAAGGACCAACGTGTCTACTTATCCATGCACGTTACAAAAATGAAACATTAGATGCGTTGAAATTACATCTTCGTGTTATAATAATAATGGGTTACATTTATATAGCGATTTATCTAGACATCCAAAGCGATTCACACTGAATGGGGAAACTCACCTCAACCGTCACCAATGTGTAGCACCCACCTAGGTGATGTTCGGCATCCTTTTTTTACCAGAGCGCTCGCCAGACATCAGCCTGAGGTGGAGAGGGAAGAAACATTGAGCGAATTACACGGGGAATGATTAGGTGACCAGATGGAGAGGGCCAGGTTGGGGATTTCTGCAACGACACCGGGGGACCCCTACTCTTTGCGATAAGTGCCATGGGATTTTTAATGGCCACATCCAAAGGAGTTGAATCAGGTGCAACTGGACTTGGTATATATCCGTGAAGACGTTTCGCCTCTCATCCAAGAGGCTTCCTCAGTTCGTGCCTTTCTGACTAGACGAAGCTAGTCTGACTGGCTGGTGATGAGACTCCGAATTTATCCTCTTTGGAGTCGTTGTCAGAGCTATAGATGGCCATGGCTCCTTTGAGTTCCGATGTTTACCAACGCCCGTCGCTAACAGCAGCAGCGCCTAGGTCGCGGTAGTTGGTGGCTAATGTTAGCCCGCGTTTGTGTTTTTGATTTAGTTAGCTAAGCTAGCTAGCCGTGAATGAGAATAACGTCTCAAGGAGAACTCGTGAATGATGTGGTGGCAGATTTATTAGTCACACCATTTTCAAGACGATCGTTTGGGGAAAAGAAAAGGATTGTGGAGATGGGAAGATCAACCCAACAGTTAGCGACTCTGACCCAACCGGGGAAGACGCATGTGCGGCATTTCCAGGCAAGCGCCTACGAAAGGTACCCGTGGCTCACTGGATCCGAGCAAAGCAGAAAACTTGACTGCTGGGCCGTGCTTGCTTTTCTCGTCAGAGAAGGGGTCATGGAACTACACAGGCTTCCAAAACCTGGCTTGTCTTATTTAAAAGCCAAAGAAGTGCTCTATGACCGTGTGATCGACCGTTTCATCCAGAAAGAAAGGAGAATGGATTTTGTCTTCAAATAGACAACACTGGTGAGTCAAATGTTTGTTGTTTTTTTTTTTTTTTTGTACAGCTATTTGATTTGCTTAATGTTTGATTGTTTTTATGCCCAGCGGCCCGGCTGGGATGTGTTTGTTGAGTTTCTTGATAGTGTAACGTGCATGGATAAGTAGACACGTTGGCCCTTGACTAACGGGTCGGACCCTTTAGTCGACTAGTTAACGTTGTCGCTTGCGGTGCAGTAGATGCGGGTTCGCGCCGTGGCGGTTCCCGAGCTGCCCCCCGAATTCGCTGCATTGGAGTCAGAAGTGGGATGGTGAGACCGTGAGGTTATCGGAAGTGCGTGCGCCCAGAGGCGTGAGGGAGCTGATATGCTGAAGCACGCTTCCCGAAGGAGGGGGGTAGTGTAACGTGTATGGATAAGTAGACACGTTGGTCCTTGACTAACGGGTCTGACCCTTTAGTCGAGCGGTTAGCGTTGTCTCCCGCAGTGCGGGCAATACGGGTTCCCGGGCTGCCCCCTGAATTCGCTACAATAGCATATTTATATGCCCAGCGGCATTACTTCCAGTAAGGCTGTACGTTACACGATGTCGCCACACGATGTAGTGAAAGTGAAAAGTGTCAAATAACGATGATTGTGATGATAAACACTTTTGCGACTAAAATATTGTAGCATGGCGATATGACGGCTGTCTTTGGGTAATTATGAGGAGGTGACGTCTCACCGAAGTCCTAGGTCTGAAATGCACGGTCCGCTACTGATATATATATATATAACTATCTTACTCACTGGTAAGTCAATTTGAATGTTTTATTTGTTGATTTCCATCGCACTATCATTAACCTTCTAGATTTTTAAATTCTATTTACTCTCATTTTCTCCTCCAGTTTAGTCTCTCACTCACCCTTAAATTATTTTTCCTGTCTCTTGCCCTTCGTCTCTTCCTTTTTCTCATTCCTGTTTCTATCATTCATTCCCTTTTGCTAATTCTAATTACAGACAAGAAATGTCATCTTTTATTAATGACCCTGTTAATGAAACAGGGACTGCTTTTGTCAGGGACAAAAGTTTCTTCCAATTAATTCTTTGCAATTAAAGTGGAAGAAAATGGTTCTCCCTAAACAGTGTTTTGTTCTGATTCCCGCGGTGATGTGCTTTCTTTACCCATATGCTAAACGCCTGAATTCCTTGTGGGGCTTTAAGTCTATTGGGTTCAGTCTATGAAATGGTATGCAGAGTAGAAGAAAATGCAGCCTACTACTCACTCTTTAACGGTACAACTTTCTCCGTGGGTGCACACAAAGTACCTATGTTGAGTATCTACTCAGTTTCACTTGTAAGGCAACCTGCTGCAGACTTCTGTTGAAGAGATTTTTTTTTCCTTTTCCCTCAGTGCATTCATTAGGTGTTGTATCCTACATTCATATAGAACCAGCTAATTAATTTCAAGGCAGTCTTATGTATAGCTCAGCAAAAAAACCTTAGCCACATTTATCAGCACAAAGAACTGTCATTTATGTGGTTGGTTCTTAGTCTTTGGTGGCCATTGACCCCAAAACTACTGTGATGCCTGTAGTTATTACCCTTTAACACAGCTGAGAAATGAATGGTGCTCTGAAACATAGAAGAATTCTTCTTAAGTTCCCATTTATGGGAAGTATATGTAGTCAGTTTCTAAAGAAGACCTTGTACTCGCATACTTTTTTTTTTGCTATGGTATAATAAAACAGAAAGTATTTATTCTGTAAAACTACAAGCGTCTGTGTGTTGAAGGTGGGATATTTTTCATTACTTTTTTCATTCTTTAAATTATCTGGAGACCATACAAAATCATCTTAAGACCTCCACAGTGGACCCATGACTTCAGTTTGAAAAATACCGCCTCGGAGCAGATGGCCTTGATAAACCTCATCTTGCTTGCTTTGTTGAGTTAAAAGTGAAGTGATGTGACTTTTTTACTTTGTCAGCTAATTTCTCCAGTCATGGTATGCACCTATTCAACAACGTGTAGGTGCAACAGCGCAGCACTGGTCCTTACAAAGGTATGCCAAAAGAATCACACACAAAAAAACCCAAACTAATTTTACATCAAAATCGAATCACCTTAAAGGCACAAGCCACAACGGAAGCATGCAGCTGTTGTCAATCCCACTAGTGCCATTGTATTGGTTAGATTTTACAAATTTTGTTAGCTTTATTTCTCACAGTTGAGCAAACCAGCTCATACAGCATTGTTTTTAATTCCTTTTTAGGCTTTCATTTGTCTCCATTTCATAAACCAATGTACTCTGTTGACACAATGGTGAGATATGTCATGTTTATTGTTGTCAGTAAAGCGCTCGTGTTGTCACAGTCCTCCACAAAGCCGTGTAGCGTGCCGTTACAGATTGCATCTTTAACTTCCCGTAAAACAGCCAAGTTTTTGTCCTTGCATTACTAAGTCCAAGCAGCCAGGCGAGCAACACTCCAGCCAATGATATCATAAGATATTTTGCATGATCCTCTGTTACCTCCGACTTGATCGGGCATCCCTACAGACACAATTGGCCGTGTCTGTGGGTGGGAAGTCGGATGTGGGTATGTGTCCTGTTCGCTGCACTAGCGCCTCCTCTGGTTGGGTGGGGCACCTGTTCAGGGGGGAGGGGGAACTGGGGGGGAATAGCGTGATCCTCCCACGTGCTATGTCCCCCTGGTGAAACTCCTCACTGTCAGGTGAAAAGAAGCGACTGGCGACTCCATATGTATCTGAGGAGGCATGTGGTAGTCTGCAGCCCTCCCTGGATCGGCAGAGGGGGTGGAGCAGTGTCCAGGATGGCTCGGAAGAGTGGGGTAATTGGCCGGATACAACTGGGGAGAAAAAGGGGGGAAATTCCAAAAAGACAAAAAGAAAAAAATATATTTTTCATGATCCAAACAAATGCTGAAGGATCAAATAGCATCCCTCCTTAAGTTTTCAGAATCAGAAGACTTGATTCATCCCCGAGGGGAAATTGGGTATTTGGGTATGTAAAATTGGGTATTTAAATTTGCCCCACTCTAACATCCTGTTTTACTTACCGAAGCAAGATACGCTCTGAATGCTGTTTCTGGTTGTCTTTAATGGAAGTTTTCTGGAAGTCATCCTCTCCACCTCAGTGAGTCAGCCAGCCAATCAGTCAGGTAGTTCATCAGTTATACAGGCAGGAAGACAGTCTCGGTGGGTCTCCATCGAGTCGGATAGTCACAGCCATTGCAAATCAGACAGTGAGTCAGTAACTCAGTCAGTCAGTTATATAGTGGAGGCAAGAAAAACAAGCACTCACTGACTCGTACAAAAGGCAGGTATTACAAAAGTAATCGGAGACACACAGAGCATGCCATTATGCTTCACTTAGCTGGAGAGGAGTCTAGCGTTATATATTTCTCTGGCTGCCTCAACTGAGATGTTCTTCACAACCCATGTGTCAACCCATGCACCGTGTGTGTTGGTGCTGGTGTGCTTGAGAGTGCACTGGCTGTGAGTACGGCATTTGTGTATATGAGAATAATGTGCGATCTGCAATTTGTGTCTGTGTGCTCCCTACACCCAATGTATGAGCAAATAATAAGCAAATTGTACTGCACGTGCACCACACACACACACACACACACACACACACACACACACACACACACACACACACACACACACACACACACATCCCAGCATGTCCAGGTCCCTCCATTAGTCCCAGTAGTAAGCCTTATTCATGTGAGCAACACCAGACTGCCGCTCATTCACCTCACGTGGAGAGAGAAGAATGGACAGACCCATCGAGGGCCTAATTAACCCTAATTAAAGACTAAAAATGAAAATAGAAAAGACAGTCATTGGGCCAAGTTGGCTGGTCTCCACTCCTCTCTCTCTCTCTCTCTCTCTCTCTCGCTTTTTCGTTTTTTCTCTTTCTCTCTTTCTCCTTTTCTTTCTAGCCTGCTGGTGGCTCTCCCGTGGGATTTACTGGCGGAGTTCAGTCCTGTGGAAAACAAGAAAAAGGAGGAAGAAAAGAGGGAGAAAAAAAAAACAATTGCTGGCGGCCATGTTCGCATGAATAATTAACATGGCAATAGGCTATGAAGGTGTGTGTGTGTGTGTCTGTCAGTATGTGTGATGTGTATTCGCACATGTGAATCTTTGTTTGTGTGTGTGTGTGTGCATGTGTGTGCGTGTGTGTGTGTGATATCCCACCCTCCTTTATGTGTATGCTTACGGAGCAAGCTAATGGATGTCACTCTTAATGAATGACTGGAGCTGCCAAAACAGGGCTACCGCTAACACCACAACCCCCAAAGCCATTCTTCCCTGGCTAATGATTACATACCACACACTCACTCACTCACTCTCTTCCTCTCCCCTCATCTTCTCCTGTCACCCACCTCTACCTCGCCGTCCCTCGCTCCTTTTTGAAAATGGCTAGTTACCCTCCCAAGATGAGAGAGAAAATTGGAAACGGTGGCCCATCTTTGGATGGATGGATGGATGGCTTTCTTTTGTTTGTCTATTTTTTTTTTTTGAGCAGGCACAACACGGAGTGTTTGCAGTGGTGTAATGACATTCTGCTGGGGCCTGACAAGGTGGATCTTGCCGCACATTGTGCTTATTACGGAGTGGGGTGATGGAGGTAATGCGATTTCTGAGTGGAGCGTGTCGGCAGTAGGTTGAAAATGTAATGTATAAAGATCGTTGGGCATCTCTGAAAGTTTGTGGATGAGCAAGTCTGTGTGTGTGTGTGTGTGTGTGATGGTGGGGGGGGTGGCATTAGAGAGAACATGACAGTATTTCCCATGTGTCATTCAGAAGTTTCTTTTTGGACTAGTGCAGCACAGCAATAATGGGCATCTGTTTGTGTGTATGTGTGGCCCATTCATGTGAGCGTTTTGTGGGACGCCAAACCAACATTTCATGTCTTCCCTCCACTGTACCATCCCTTAAGGCTAGTTTGGATGTGTTGGTATCTGATTTGGCGCCCCTCCACACTACCTCATAACCCCCCCCCATCCCTGGAACAACTAGAAATGGTGTGATGCCTCCATTCTGCTCATCCAGCTCTGTTTCCTCTGGGGTCCCGAATCGGGGGTGTCCGTCCATCACAAAGCCTGAAAGAATGTCCCGCGATGCTGTGCTTCTTCCCCAAAGGCACAAAGACCCATCTGGCGAGACGGGAGACAGCTACATCTGCCCTTTTTTAAATTCCTCTGGCATGTTGTTGCACAGGTTCAAATTCTTCTTTTATAGCCGTGCAGTACAAAGTCATATATATATATATATATATGTGTGTGTGTGTGTGTGTGTGTGTGTGTGTTGGCTTGATATCATTTGTTCCATCTGATATGATAGAGTGTGATATTTCTTCTTTCTTCTATCTGTTTGTGCTGTCCTTTTTTTGTGGTGTAATAGACAGTTTTCATTTCCCATCTCTACACTAGGAAATCCCTTTACTCAGGTCTAATCCTGTTAATGCTGAAATCTGATTACTGGCTGTTGCCTATAGCACAATGACAAGGGCAAAGTCTGTGTGCGTGTGTGTGTGTGTGTGTGTGTGTGTGTGTGTGTGTGTGTGTGTGTGTGTGTGTGTGTGTGCGTGCGTGCGTGCGTGCGTGCGTGCGTGCGTGTGCCTATGTACACTGCAGGCAGTTCCTCTTGCACCATATATCCGTGGATGTGTCCTTTCATATGTTCAAACGCTGACATGTGACAACAGCAAATATGGGAGTTTTGCACACATGTATATTGGTTTTATGATTTTGTGTGTGTGTGTGTGTGTGTGTGTAGGAATTTTGGGTTCCTCCAGGCGTCACGATTAGTGACACCAACAAGGGGATCACTTAAATGACCCCTCTCTGCCCCCCTATGCAGTCTACAAACTCATCTATCATGTACTCTGGTAGAATCAAACAGTATTGACAAACTGTCACATGATTCTGAATACACTGAACAGAAATTATCGAGGTAAACATAGCTGATGTCATTTCTTTTTCTGCACTTGTCTTTGCAGAAATCTTGGGATAAAAAGACATGCTAATCTTTTTTGTTGTTGGATATAATGAATGGCTGTCTCAGCATACACTTGGATTTGCAGTTGGAGGTTTTTGCACTAGACCGCCTTCATCTGAGGCAATATCAGGTACCTTTCCATGCAATGCAGAAAAATTAGATAAAAACATTTTTTTTTCCAGGGGAATGTTGCAGTTTTCAGTATTGCCATTCCAGTTTAGTATGCAGTCCTGCTTCCACGTGTGATTGGCTGGAGCCTCAATCATCTCTCCATATCTCCATGTGTTCTGTTTGTTAGATCTTTTCATCGATTTACCCCCCCCCCCCCCCGGCTCGAATAATACGAGGAAAAGCCATGTAAGGGGAAGCAGACCGGCTGTACTACAGCCCAAGCTTACTACATACACACTATGTGTCTGTCGTTGGTGTAGTTGACCTTGATTTTCTAACTCTTTCTGGGATCCAAAAGAAGGTGTGACAAAGAGGAAGACAGCATAATGGAAGAAGAGGGGCGTGTTGTATGGATTTACCTGTTAGTCCTAGGCAGACGAAAGAGATGGTCTCCTCTCAGCAAGACAAAGTTGAGTGAGTGTGTGTGTGTGTGTGTGTGTGTGTGTGTGTGTGTGTGTGTGTGTGTGTGTGTGTGGTGTGTTGGTGTGTGTGTGTGTGTGTGTGTGTGTGCTTGGTCAGCTAGATCGCTCCAGGCA